>NC_140620.1:21538009-21708009 GCF_057382275.1 Copadichromis virginalis | reverse complement strand
TCCCTAAAAAGCATTAAAAAATGCAGAGAGGTGTATGAACACACAGAGAGTGAAAACGATGATTAAAGAAGAAACAGTGCATTCTCCGGCAGCCTTGTGCTATTGCAGCATAACTAAGGGACGGCTGCTAACTAAGTATTTTGTGATCTGAATTCATACTGAATTAACAGCTTTCAGCTAACATCTGGTTTGAATACTACTGGAGAGGGCAATGAGAATTCTTATTTTGTATGAATCAATCACACGGTTAACAATTTTAGTTACAACAATGTAGAGTAAAGCAAAAACAAAGACACCAAAAAGTCTGTAAAAGTATATTTCTGTACATTAATGTAATTTAACCACAACAATTATTTATTTTGTAAGCACTTAAAAAATCCACCCTCCAAAATAGTTCAGAAAAGCAGCAAAGTCAAACTACTCTGTCTGCCACTTTGGAAATCACACTGAGAAATAGAAGGGTCGGGGGTTAGGGTTGACATTTAATCTATTGTAAAGCATTGATGTCCATTATGTAGTCATACATCGTAGTTAACATTACAGTTACAACTACACAGACAGACCTTTAAGAAAGAACTGTTTAATTATGTCTTGTAATGTTTAAAGAAGACACTGTAACACGTTTCTTGTTTAGAGAGAATTATAGATATGAGTCAGACCCTACTCACCACCTGCGTCACCCTCGGATACATGCTGTGAGAAAGCTTCAGTGAAAATAATTCTTCAACTATATACAAACCCAAAATATCAAATATCTGCAGATGAATGTTCAATGTTCAATACAACAACCATTTGCACACTTTTTTTAGCCACCATGGGCCAAATGTAAAAACGATTTAAGGTCCTTTTTTAAATCTTTATCTATGTTCTGGCTGAGTGTGGTCTGCAAATAAAGACAGCACAAATTAGAAAACAGAGAAGTACTACACAACATTAATATGCCCCTTGACTTTGGTGCTTTGTATGTATCACTAGAGGGCATCAAAGCACCTTAGAAAGTGAATCTTCAGCCCTCTTCAACTTCAACCCTTAATCCAAAGACATTCTAAACTTTATCTACTATGTCATTTTCCTGAACACTAACACATACGTAGTATTTATATACTATGAACATACAACGTGCATTTTTTTTAACATGTACACACTGATCGCACTGACGGTGGTTACCATGATAAACTAACCAGTCTTGACATTAATAATTTAGGAGACAATACAACAAACACAACTCCTGATATCTATAACTATTCACTCATGTCTATTATATAATAACAAATGAACAAACTTACACAGCAAATTCAAAAGTGTTAAATGTTTTGGTGTTAATAGTCTTCTTGCAAAAGTAGAGTTAATTTTACTCTAAGCAGAGTCACATTCTTTTAATGTAACTCTGAGGTGTAAAATGATAGGAGTTAAAATCGAGTGTTAAAAATGAGTGTTTCTCTGTCAAATCTGGAGGTGTTACAATGGAAACATTAACTCTTGACCTCTTAACTCTGAACTCCTACAGGGGCTATGACACCAAGAGAGTAAATTCAGACTCCGCCCCCAGCACGGCTCCAATCGAAGCTGAAGTGAAGCCGTTTCAGAACATTTTGCTCTACATATTTGAGTTGTTTGCCATGCTTGGTAAGTCATTTTTTCAAAGATTGTTTCAATTATTATGAGCTTTTACTTCTGTGGCTCTTTGGAGTTGAGACAAAGCTGTGTGAAAGGCATTAGCCATGTTGCTCGCTGATAGCATAATATTCTGTTTTAGCTAGCTGAAAGGTATTGTAGCTGACGCTGAAATGTTTGTGTGGGTTGCCATGACAACACCAAAGTGAATCTGAGATCGTTATTGTTTTCTATTTGTTTTCTTTATTTGCTTCTCATGCTTGTGTACATTTGCAGTAGGAAAGGTAATCTATGAATCCAGTGATATATCCTGCTTATAAGAAATGTTTCTGTTAAAATATTATTGTGAAGTAGTCACTTCCTGTGAGTTGCGGGAACCGGAAGTTGTGCGCGGGAGAGACAAGACAGAACGGTAACACGGCGGACTTTTCGGAATATACAACTTTTCTACTGCTGGTTTTACAAGGCGTACACGGTAAAAAATCATTATGCTGTTATTTGTTTAACACTTGTGCACCTTGTGAAAGGAAATAAGTGGCTGAGATGAATATCATATGTGCTATTGATATTATTTTACTTGTTTCTAGTTTTCACGGTGCTCCATGATTGTGAGAGGAATAAAAGAATTGTGGACATCAGTACGGAGCGTGGATTCTTTCGACCAGGGTAGAAACAGTGAAAACGTGTCCCAATCCATCTGGAGGCTTCGGTGTGCAAAGCTCTTCTCATCCTGCAGCAAGCTACAGGTCTCGGTTTGCAACGCGCTTCTCATCCTGCAGCAAGCTACAGGTCTCGGTTGCTTCTCATCCTGCAGCGAGCTACAGGCTTCAGTGGACACGTTGCTTTGCATTTTGTGACAACCAATCGGGAGCTGCAGATTCAGCGGACACTCCAAGAAGCGGTTTCAGGCTAAAGCGTGAGTCCTCAGGCTATATTGCGCAGTTATTATGCCTCATGAGTTGATGGATAGAACATGAGCTACAAATTTGCTGTAATGGACAAGGAATTAATAGTGTTCAAATTTCGGACTGTGTAAAAAAAAAAAAAAAAAAAAAAAAAAAAGAACAAACAAAAAAAGGACAATCTGTTGAAGTTCTGGAAATTATTGTTGTTTTCTTACCTGTTGATTGCAAGCTTCATGAAGGCTGAAACTGAAAATTTATTTTCTGTCATACGTAAGAATCTAAGCTAAGGTTCCTTTGTGTTAATTTTAATAATTCTCTGCCTATTACATCCATTCTTGTAATTACCTTAGTTATCTTGTCCTCTTCATAAGATACCCCCTTTAAAGTCTGAAAATGTCTAAAGATGGTCATAGTCACCCTGATGTTATGTCAGAAGTACAAGATGCAGGGGACTTGGAAGAGGAAAAAAGTGTAGTGCCTGAGAAATCTGAGACAAAAACAAGAAAATCCTCTCGTGAAAGGCGATTAACGCCAAAAATGCAGGAACTGAAAGATCAAGAGTTAACTCAAAAGGAGAAGAGGTTCAAAGCAACATATGAGAAATGGAAAAGCAACGTAAGAGACATTCGCACAAGGTTAAAGCAAGTATGCTCTGAGAGTGACATGTATGATATGATGGATGAGGCTTAGAAGCTAGAGTCTGAATTAAAGGAACAGTATGACAGAATTCGACTCCAAACCTCACCAAGTCAAGAATTTCGAAGAAAGATCGATGCATGCTCAGCCGTGACGGCCGACTTGCTGCAGCTGATGAGAGTACGTCTGACTGAAGATGAAGGTGAGTTTGACACGGTGGCAGAAAGATCAAGGTTACGCATGCTACTTGATAATGAATATGCTAGGTCCATATATGGATCCACAGCCTCCAGAGTTACTGCACCCAGCTGTCACAATTCTAACCATCTCTCAGAGTCACCTAGCATTTCAGCCATGAGGGCGGAAGTGGCTGCTCAGCTGGCTGCAAAGAGAGCCGAAATTGATATGGAAGCTGCCATCGAAGCTCAACGTCAGCAGCTGAGAAAACTCGAAAATCAGAGGGACATTGGTGTAATTCAGGCAAAGCTAAATGTCTACACTGAAGAAGAGGGAAGGGATGGGACACGCAGTCCTCCATTCAGAAAAGTGAGTGATGCACACCCCTTCGCTCACCACATCCCAGATCAAGAACGGCAGGTTGTGCAAAACGAGACATCATTGGTCCAATCGCTACAAGAGTCATTAGCTCTTACTCGCTTGCCAACTCCAGAACCTTCTGTATTCTCGGGCGATCCTCTGAAGTTTACAGAATGGAGCATAAGCTTCAAAGCCCTCATAGAGAGACGATGCTCTGACCCTGCAGACAGGCTATTCTACCTGCAAAAGTACATAGCAGGTGAGGCAAAATCCTCTCTTGAAGGCAGCTTCTACAGAAAAGATGAAGAAGCCTATCAACAAGCATGGGATAGGTTAAATGCTAGATATGGCCATTCCTTTGTAGTGCAGCGGGCTTTCAGAGATAAGCTAAATGGGTGGCCGAAGATTGGTGGAAAGGAATATCTCAAGTTAAGAGAGTTCAGTGATTTCCTCCAAACATGTAGTAATGCCATGCCTCACGTAAAGGGCTTACAGGTTCTTAACGACTGTGAGGAGAATCAGAAAATACTAGTCAAGCTTCCTGATTGGGTGACATCTAGATGGAACCGTTATGTCACAGAGCAGCTAGATCGGGGCAACGACTTTCCAAGCTTTCATGAGTTTGCTTCCTTTATCTCTAAGGAGTCACGCATCGCATGCAATCCAGTGTCATCCTTACATGCCTTAAGGCACTCTGCAGAGGCACCAGCAAGAGAGATGAACACGTTTGCCACAAATGTGAAACCCCCAATTCCATCAAGCTCCACCGCCAAATCTGACCCTGGTGAAATCAAGTTGGGAGATGCAGGGAAACCAAAGAAATGGACCACACCAACACAAAATTCCAATAATGGCCAGTGTATTTGCTGTAGTGAGAACCATTCCATACATAAATGCAAGAGGCTTATGGACATGTCTGTAGAGGATAAGAAAAAATGCATACTTGAAAATAAGTTGTGTTTTGCATGTCTAAGAAGGGGTCACAATTCTAAAGACTGTAGGAACAGGGCCATGTGTGGCATATGCAGAAAGAGTCACCCAACGCCATTGCATGAAGATCGTTCTACAGCAGCATCAACACAAGGCGCAGTTGAAGAAAGTACGTTGTCATTATCATGTTGTGTGAGTGGAGGTGAAGGTGGGAGTACATCAATGATAGTCCCAGTGTGGATCTCAACACTTAGTGCTCCGGACACTGAAACCCTAGTGTACGCACTATTGGACACTCAAAGCAGTCACACATTTCTTGATCAGGAGGTGTGCGAAAAGCTACAAGCAACAATGGAACCAGTGAAACTTAAACTTTCCACCATGATGGGGAGAGACTCAGTCGTGAAGAGTCAAAGAGTATGCAAGCTCAAAGTTAGAGGATTTTCCTCTAATGTTTCCATCAGTTTGCCTCCAGCCTACACAAGGGACTTCATTCCTCTTGACCGCACACATATTCCCACTTGCCAGACAGCCAACAAATGGAAACACCTTGTAAGCATGGCCCAGGAGATACCCCCGTTGATGGACTGTGGTGTTGGATTGTTGATTGGATACGACTGCTCCAGAGCGTTAATTCCAAGAAGGGTCGTCACTGGGGGTGACTATGAGCCTTATGCTATTGAGACGGATCTTGGTTGGAGCATTGTGGGAAGCGCACCACAGCGTGTGCAGGCTAAAGATGTGACTGGTTTTTGCCATCGAGTGTCTGTCAGAGAGGTGCCACCCATAACACCATTCGCTGTCATCAAGGCCCTGGAGTCTGATTTTGCAGACACAAAACCTGGTGACAGAAGCATATCTCAAGAAGATATTTGCTTCCTGCAGATCTTGAAAGACAGAATCCAACAAAATAAGGATGGTCACCTGGAGATGCCTCTCCCTTTCAAAGCACGTCCGCATCTCCCAGACAACAAAGGGCTGGCGTTAGTACGGCTGAAGCATCTAAAGAGGAAGCTGGACAGAGATCCGAAATTCAAAATAGACTACGTGAGATTTATGGAAGGTGTCTTCAAGGATGGAGATGCAGAGAAAGTGGAAAACCAAGCAGAGCTGGGGAAAGTCTGGTATATCCCACACCAAGGAGTTTACCACCCCAGAAAACCAGGAAAAATCAGAGTGGTTTTCGACTGCTCTGCAAGGTATGAAGGCACCTCCTTAAACGACCATCTGCTAACAGGACCTGACCTCGCAAATAGCCTAACAGCCGTGCTGTGCCGCTTCCGTAAACATCCCATCGCAGTCATGTGTGATGTGGAGAAAATGTTCCACAGGTTTCATGTGAGCGAGGATGATAGAGACTACCTGCGGTTTCTCTGGTGGGAAAATGGAGACACAAACTCTGAACCCAGAGAGTACCGCATGAAGGTTCACCTGTTTGGAGCATCATCATCCCCTGGCTGCGCCAATTATGGCATGAAGCACCTTGCCAGCCAATGTGAGAAAGAGTACCCCTCCGCAGCTAACTTCATCCAGAAACATTTCTATGTCGACGATGGTCTCATAAGTGTAGAGTCGGTGGGTAAGGCAATTGAACTGGTCAAAGAAGCCCAAGCCGTGTGTGCCAAAGGAAAGCTGCACCTTCACAAATTTCTCTCCAACAGCCGAGAGGTCCTTGACTCTGTCGATGTTGCAGAGCGTGCTACGGAGGTAAAGAATGTTGATCTTAATCACGAGGATTTACCAGTTCAAAGAGTGCTAGGTATAAGGTGGAATGTTGAAAATGATAGCTTCTCCTTCAAGGTGTCACTTGAGGAGAAACCAGCAACGCGCCGAGGGATTCTCTCAATTGTGGCCTCCTTGTATGACCCTTTGGGGTTTCTAGCCCCAGTCATTCTTGAAGGGAAAAGAGTGCTGCAGGAGATGTGTCAGAGAGGCACAGGGTGGGATGAGCCACTACCCAAAGGCTTGAAGTTAAGGTTGGAGACTTGGATGAAGGATCTGGAGAACCTGGAAAGAATTGAAATTCAAAGATGCTTCATACCTGACAGCCTTGGCGAGATTCAAAGAGTCGAGCTTCATCATTTCTCTGATGCAAGCAGTCAAGGGTATGGCCAGTGCTCTTACATCAGAGTGGTAAGCAGAGAAAGGGTATGCTGCTCCTTGGTCATGGGCAAGGCGAGGGTTGCACCAACCAAAATAGTTACCATACCGAGACTTGAGTTAACTGCAGCAGTAACCTCGGCATCTGTGAGCAGCATGTTAAGAGAGGAGCTAGAACTCAAGGTTGATGACGAATATTTTTGGACAGACTCAAAGGTCGTGCTTGGTTACATCAATAATGAAGCAAGAAGGTTCCATGTGTTCGTGGCAAACCGCGTGCAGAGAATTCGAGAAACCACCGATGCACGGAAATGGTACTATGTTGACACAGGAGAAAACCCTGCTGATCATGCCTCGAGAGGCCTCAAAGTAACTGACCTCATCAAGTCAAATTGGTTCTCTGGTCCCAGCTTTCTATGGGAAAGAGAGATAGCCACAAAACAGGCTACTTCAGATTTGCTGGTGGGAGACCCAGAGGTGAGGACTACCCAGGTGTTGAAGGTTGATGTAGCAAGGCAGTTTGACATCCAGAAGCATCTGCTGCGGTTCTCAAGATGGACTACAGCTGTCAACGTCATTGCTCGTATCCAGTGGCTGGCAAAGAGGATCAGGACCGCTGAGCCTTTAAGCGTGGAAGAGAGAAAGCAAGCTGCACAGACTCTCGTCAAGCTTGCACAACAAGATGCCTTTCAAGAGGAGTTAAACACACTCAGCCAGAAACTAGGAAGGCTGCCTTGCAACCACCAACTCTTTCAGCTTGACCCATTCCTCCAAGATGGCATAATGAGAGTAGGAGGAAGACTGAGGAAGGCATCTGTGCCTCTTGAGTTAAGACACCCAGAGATCCTTCCTAAAGATGGTGCTGTTACAAACCTCATCATTGCACACCATCATACCAAGATACAACACCAAGGCAGAGGACAAACCCTCAATGCACTGAGAGCCAATGGTTACTGGATCACTGGTGGAAGTAAGGCTGTAGCCCAATACATCAGGCAGTGCGTACAGTGCAGGAGAGCCCACGCGCCACCAGAGGAGCAATGGATGGCAGATCTACCTAGTGACCGTGTTGATCCCACACCACCATTCACTTATTGTGGTATGGACTGCTTTGGTCCTTTTCACACCAAACAAGGTCGCAAAGATCAAAAACGGTACGGCCTCCTCTTCACATGTTTTTGCTCAAGGGCAGTGCATATAGAGATGTTGGAGGATTTGACGACTGACGCATTCATCAATGCTTTGCGCTGCTTCATTGCCCTTCGTGGAGCTGTTAGGCACATTAGGTCCGATCAGGGAACTAACTTTATGGGGGCAAGAAACGAGATGGCAAAGGCTCTGAAAGAACTTGATAAGGAAAGAGTGACTGCATACCTAGCAGAAAATCAGTGCGACTTCCAGATGAATACGCCCCACTCTAGTCATGCTGGAGGCGCATGGGAGCGTCAAATCCGGACAGTGAGAAGCGTACTGAGCACGGTCCTTGCCTGCAGTGTGGGAAGGTTGGATGATGCTTCATTGAGAACATTCCTTTATGAAGCTATGTGCATCGTTAATAACCGCCCACTCACTGTTGATAACATCAATGACCCCAAAAGCTTGGAGCCACTCACACCGAACCACTTGATCACCATGAAATCCTCAGTCCCACTTCCACCTCCAGGTAAATTTGTCAAGGAGGACCTGTATGCTAAGAAACGGTGGAGAAGGGTACAGTATCTGATTGAGCAATTTTGGCACAGATGGAGAAAGGAATACCTGGCCAATATTGCTCTGAGACAGCGATGGCATACACCAAGACGTAATGTGGAGGTGGGTGACATTGTGATTCTCAAAGAGGAAGATGTTCCTCGCAATGAATGGAAACTTGCTAGGGTTGTGGAAGCACATGAGGATGATGATGGACTTGTACGGAAGGTGACAATCCAGACTGGTGATCGGAAGTTAGGAAAGGGAGGCGAACGCCTCGTCCAACCCTCAATCATTCAGAGACCCATTCAGAAATTAGTGGTCCTGGTGAAAAACAGCTAAATGGGGAAAATGTCATTCATTGATTAGATTTCCCTTCTAAAATAGAAGTTGTCATTATGCTGTACTTCATGCACATGTTATGGAGATGTAAAATCTACTGTTCATATTGTTGAATTCATTTGTTGAGAAAAGAATATTGTTTATGTCAATGCAAGAATGTTTAAAACAACAACATGGTGCTTGGGAATTACCATTGATATAATGAGAAATGTAAGTGTATTTACGTTCACAATTGTAATAATCAAAGGTAATTGGTGGGAGTGTAGCTGACGCTGAAATGTTTATGTGGGTTGCCATGACAACACCAAAGTGAATCTGAGATTGTTATTGTTTTCTTTATTTGCTTCTCATGCTTGTGTACATTTGCAGTAGGAAAGGTAATCTATGAATCCAGTGATATATCTTGCTTATAAGAAATGTTTCTGTTAAAATATTATTGTGAAGTAGTCACTTCCTGTGAGTTGCGGGAACCGGAAGTTGTGCGCGGGAGAGACAAGACAGAACGGTAACACGGCGGACTTTTCGGAATATACAACTTTTCTACTGCTGGTTTTACAAGGCGTACACGGTAAAAAATCATTATGCTGTTATTTGTTTAACACTTGTGCACCTTGTGAAAGGAAATAAGTGGCTGAGATGAATATCATATGTGCTATTGATATTATTTTACTTGTTTCTAGTTTTCACGGTGCTCCATGATTGTGAGAGGAATAAAAGAATTGTGGACATCAGTACGGAGCGTGGATTCTTTCGACCAGGGTAGAAACAGGTATTGTTTGCGGGCAAATACCACAGCCTTGAAAAAAAGCTTGCATGTGAATTTTCAGTCAAACACACCTAAAACAATGTCTAGAATGTGAAATGTTGGTATAATGGTGCTACTTGAAGCCTGAAAACGATCTCCCATAAAAAAAAACAAAAAACGAGCAAACAGCAGTAGCAGACGTCCTGACTGGGTTCTACGTTAGCATAGATCCCTCCAGAGTTTTGTGCACACGGTTTAGGTAAAAATGAAAAAGGTTGAGGTTTTACATTTAGTTCAGTATTACCTGTTGCCTGTGTCCTTGTCTTTTGGGAAAATACTTTACACAAGTAATGGCTCAAAGAGGATTCCTTTTTTTTTTTTTTTTTTTTACTGTGCTGCAATTGTTTACTGGATTATTTGTGCCATTAATTAGTGTCAACTAATTTTTATTCGATCTCCGCACAGGATATGCTTGTGAAGATGGAATATGGGGGAGAGCAGAAGTGCGTTGAAGTTCCACAAAGGGATGAATGAAGGACATGCATATTGTATTGAAGAAATAAGTAATGAGAATACTGTTATTTGCATTTACCATGTCAGACCTTTTGATAAACAAAATTCTAATGAAAGTGAGAACATGTACACTGTTACA
This sequence comes from Copadichromis virginalis, assembly GCF_057382275.1. Taxonomy (NCBI): domain Eukaryota; kingdom Metazoa; phylum Chordata; class Actinopteri; order Cichliformes; family Cichlidae; genus Copadichromis; species Copadichromis virginalis. Next base: position 21,697,859 of record NC_140620.1, on the reverse strand, counting down.
TCTTTCAGAAAATGTTTTGAAATTGTGGTGCACAGTTCAGAATAAATGTTTTTCAAAAACCATTGCATCTTTTTAGTAAATGTTTATTTCCAAAAGAAATTTCTAGAAGTTCAGAACAGTAAAATTCCCGCTTTTTAGAATGAATTAGAAGATAACTCTTACGTAGTTAAACTAAAATACTCTTTGAGAGTTAACTCATTCACTGCCAGCCATTGGCAGTGAATGGGTTAAACCCATTGACTCATGCACTGCAATTGACGGCTATAGACGTCAATGGCAGTGAATGAGTTAATATATAAACTCTTAACACCAAGTGTTAAATTATCAACTCCAGACAGATTTGGTGTTTAACACTAAATCAGAGTTAACGTACCAACTCTCCAAAAAGAGTTAAATTAACACTCTCTGGTGTGGACCCATATAGACACTTTAATAGTGTTGAAATCAAATCCGACAGTGTTAATTTGGACATGCTGGATTTGCTGTGTACATGAGTGCATTAATGAAAGCCCAGTACAGATTAGAGCAACTGCACTGCACATTAGAGACGTAATCATCCTGCAGAAGAACAGCTACTGGTCAGTAAAACCAAGAAGGGTCAGTCACAGATCCCAGCACTAGATCAATAAACTTATGGAAGGCATTTTCAAAGGTAAAAATACTTTTCGATTTGAGTTTTAAACTCATTCACATCTGATCTGTGGCTATTTTGACCTACTTGCATACAGGATAAAACTGTCAGGAGAAAATGATGATATGGTCAGGAGTCATATTTAAAACACACAAATGCATCCTGGTGATTTTACTCCACTTTAAAAAAAAAGCGAGTACATCATTCGATCTGCGCTCGATGTGCTAGCTTTATTTAATACACTAAAGAAAAGATAGACTTTATCATTATCTATGCTAAAATCACTGAGGAAGCAGCTTCCTCCAGCTGCTCCTCCGGCAGAACATCTGCTAACCTTACATAGTGACGGGCTGTCAAGTTGTGTAAATGTCATTATTCATTCTCATTATACTAATTTCTTGTGTGATAGTACCTCTCAAAACATTCACTCACTTTGTGCAGTTTCTCGCCTCCCTTTTCACCGTTGGTCACTCCGCCACTCTGATTACTTGCTCCGCCTGCCTGCCCTCCTGCTTCCTCCAACCTGCTCTCAAAGTTTCTGACCCTAGCACCTTATATCTTCACCCCTTTCCTGCGTTGTGCTATAGTTGCTACCACTTGTGTCACGTGTGGCTACATCTCATAGTACTGTACTGGCTACACAGTATTCTTTACACTTATCAGAAAAGAAGTTAGTTTTTTAAAAAAAAGTTTTCTGTGTGTGTAAATTACGCTGCAATCGTGTCGATTAAAGCACATTTGGAAGCACTCAAATTAAATGGTATACATTTGTAAATCTTACTTTATGCTTAACTGCTTTATGCAAAAGATTCAAACTCCAGGCAGAGATTACAGGTATTATTAAAACATGTTATTAACTTTATCTGTTAAATCGGGCTGTCTGCTTGTGCCTGCTCACATAAAAAGAGGTGTCTGAATCAATGTTTTTCCACACACCATTTGACCCACATGAGAGCTGTGAATTATCAGAGGATAGAAAAAATGTAATCGTAAACTGCAACACTGTCGCTGCAAATAAGAGAAACACTGGCGAAAAAAAAGCAGAGCCTGTTTGATTTATCCTACTGTTGTTCTTGGTTGTGTTGTGGCTGGTTTTAAGCTCTGCAGAAAACATAAAGGACTACAGAGTCAGACCTATAAACCCCTGATGACACCAACATATTTCAAGCCTCTCTCAAACCTGTCAAATAAACTGTGGCTCTTGTGTCTCTTGCTGATCAGAGGAGAGACACTACATACAGCTGGAGGCATCTAATCACATCCCAGACCCGATGCTCAGCTTTAATCACACTGTGTCCCCATTGACTTGAGCTCACACTGCAGTCATAGTCTGCATTGTCGGCATGTCTCAATCCTTCTTAGCGATGAAAAGTTAAATGCTGAAATGGGACAAAATGTATGTTTTTCCATTCATGGAGGCCAGCAGTGTCTCCAAAGATAAACTCAAGGGTTTTAGCCTAATATAATACATTTTAAGCTGTTTCTGAATTGAAGTTCAAAACTCCACATTAGCCGTTACTGTCATTCAGAGTTTAGTGGAATAAGCCTCCTCTTGCTAATCAGTACAGAACAGATAATCAGTAGTTGTACATCAGTTAGCATGTAATTAGCCTAGCTCGACACAACTGATTGTTAACTGGCGACATCTACAGCATCATTTTCCCGTTCCTGTCTCTGTGGGCAATTTTTATTTTTTTTTAAAAACACACACACACTGTAAGTGTTTATATACTCCATGTTCATTATGATCACCACTAAAAAACAGCTTGGAAAATAGGGAGGAAAATATGTTATAACTGCTAATGCAATCAGCCATGCCCACTTACAGTAATGGAGTTGTGCTTTGAACACAGACTGAAATTAGATTGACTGCCTGAGCAGTAAGGCATAACAGAGAATATATTTCATGTGATAATGTGAACTCCAAAGTGCTCCACATGTTCCAGTGGGGTTTTATTAAAAGTGTGCTGACTTTTTCTTGTTATTTGTTGGTTTGGAAATGCCTCTGAGGCACAGAAAAAATCCATTAGAAATAACCAGGAAATTGTCGGGAACTTCCTTACCAAGCCTAGAAAGTATTTAAGGGACTGTTTCATTTTTGCTTCAACCCAATTTCCTCATGGAGACAAATACATGTTTCTTTTAGCGTCAGATTCATTTGGTTAGGGCCATGAATGGAGTGACTTTTTCTCAACTTCTGTTTGTTCTTTTTCTTTTTTGCTGTGGTTCCTCTGGTTCTGTTTACATTTTCATCCATCCATTGTTTTCCATTTACACAGTTCAGGGTTGTTTATATTCCTGTTTCAATTTTATTACGCAAGCTTCTGTTCGCTATGCACTTCAGGATGAGTAGTTTGTGTTAGGAGCACAGGGGCCTATTTGGAAGGCTAGTGGAAAAGGTCAAACTTTTAAGAAAACCAGCTGCACGGGCAAAATCCCTAAGGTGGCTGTGCTGACAGGTTGCCCTCAGACTGAACAGGGTTTGGCAGCATAAATATATAACAGGTGTACCAACCTTGGGTTACTCTGAAGCACCATGGCTAGCCGTGAGAAGTAATGATTCTTAACTTTGAGCTTTCACATCCACAAGTAATTTGAGCACTAGAATATCTTTGAAGCCTAAGATAAATAGAGAAAAACTGTGATGTGATGCAAAGTATTCTTTAGATGTAGGCATAAACGAGTTAGCTGGATAAAGTAAAGTAGATCTGAACTCATTATATTTCGGTCTGTTATAGGTTATATCTGTTATTAAGTTTCTACTACAATGACAAGAAACTGGAAGAAATGACTGCAGCGAGCTTGAAATTAGTTCTCTTTTTGAAAGTATCTCCTTCAAGAATTTGAGCCATGAACGGATGACATCGTTGACATGAGCATCAGAAGATGGAAATGGGGTTCTCATCAAAGCTCCAGGTCTAAAAACTCAACCCAGCACTTTGAGTTTGTTGTTATATTTGTGATTCCTTATGGATGTTGAAAGGATGTTCCAGTATTATTTTCAGGTTGCCTTGAGTTTTAAGAGTAGTTTAGGTTATTCTATGTCTTTTTAGTAACATCCTCATAGTCCATTCATAGTTATCTCAGTTAGTTTTCCTGTTTAGGCTTCAGTTTACTTTCTGCCATTTTATTTTTGTATTAAAAAATACCGTCTCTCCTTCAGTGGCTGCATTTTGGTCCTCCTCTCACACGCCATACGGTCTGCTGCAGACCGTGACAACCGTGGTGTAGAAACTAGGACAGTATGTGCATTCTGAACATCTAGCAGCTAAAAACACCCCAAACATTACATTGTTAAAAAAAAGATCTGTAATGTAACAATTAGTGCTGTCCAAATTAACACATTAAAGCATCTGGAGTGCAGAATGACTCAAAATCCCTGAAATGTTTCTGTCAATGGGCAGTTGATCTGGTAGTGATGGGCAGCTGAACCAATCAATTCAATTTGGAAAATAATAAACACACGTTGGCCCTCTCGATGGGAAATTTGAGTATTAAAAAATAACAAGACTGAACAGTTGACCAACAAAGTATTATGCACATTGTGCAAGAAGGAATTTTCTTTTCACCGAAGCACTTCAAGCTTAAAATATCACATTGATGCAAAGCATACGTTAACTCAGGGATGCTGCTAGGACTTTGGCTAACACGTCACCCAGCTTGCGATAAAACTACTCACGGAGCATCTGGGACTCAGTAAGTCGACCTCGGAAATATTGACTGACACAATGCCAGCTGGATTGCAACAAACTGCAGACCTATTAATATCGTTGAGAACACGCGCTTTACATAGCTTTGGTTCCTTGTTTCAAGGACTTGAAATGACCCCAAGAGTGACAGAGAGAGAGTGGATAAATGTTTACAGAGTTTTTTGTTAACATGAATTTTCAAGCTGTTCAATAAACATGTTAAGTGCGTGTATTTCCCCTTTCTTTTTCCGAGTCTGTTTGCTCATGCAAAATGAAATCCGATTATTATAGAATAAAAATGAAGGATATGTAATCTTGATTAAGCAAAATTTATCCAGCAGACCGCTCTGACTCTGCAGCAGCAGGTAGGGCCCACAAACCCCAGTCGGACGGCCAACTCCTCCTCCTTAAAATTGAGAGGTGGGCAACGACGCCAGGGGTGGGGTGTACACCCTGATGGTAATTTGGAGTCCGTGTAGTGTGCCCACCCCCAAGATCCTATATGTATGTGTTATGAGAGTGTGAGTAATGTGAATGTCTAAGTCGTGAGATAAAATTGAGGCACAAGAAGCCAGAAGGGCACAGGGGGGGGGATGCTTCGCCAGCACCCTGGTGACATACCCCTACTCCAAGGCCCTGCATGTGTGGGTGATTGTGGTGGAGCGGGAAGAGGGAGGCAGCTGGAGATGGGGAGGGAAGGAAGGGAGGAGCAAGTGACCCCTCCCTGGGGCTAGCTCCCCCGCTGACCCCAGTAGGCACCCCAATACTCTGCAACCCGCCAGGGAAAGGGGGCCCCGGTCCGGATGGGCCGGGGCCCATCATAGCAGCGCCGCCCGGTCCTACAGAGCCCGGGACAGCCCACCCGACCCCACCACAGAGAAAACTGCACCCACCCCGTCATCCACTCATCTTCCAGATTACACAAGACAATAGACGCCCAGGCTGAGATCGTCCTCCACCTCTCCTGTATCTCCCCCTCCTGCAGAGTGAGTTCCTGAAGAGAGGAGAGCTCCTGCAAGATGTAACAACCTCCCCCACCAGTTGAAGAGCCCCCCAGGTGGCTCAATGCACTGGCGGCACCCTGCGCCAGGGCTGGGCCCCCATGCAATGGTCACTTTAAAGACAGGGGACCATGAGTGTGATAATTTGCAGTCAGTTTTTCCCTGTCCGAAAAAGATTGTCCCATTGTCCTCTCATGTGACTCAGGCTTCATATAAAAATGTATTGTTTTAGCTAATAGTAGTTAGCATTAACTTACCATCAAGCATGGATATTTTTTTATGTTCCAAATGTAGCAGCTGGATAGAAAATGTTGCTTTCTTACTAATCTTGTCACTTACAAAAATAGTATTTAAAGCCACAACTTTGATTCTATTGAACCATCAACCTTCTTGTCCTTAGTGAGGTTGTGTTGTGTATGTGGTGTCTATGTTGTGCTATTAGTGCAGCATATTATGATTAGTGGATTCCACATCTCCATATCATGTGAGATAATATCAACTGGACACATTAAAGCAGAAAATAATTGTCACATATTTTGTATTTTTGCTGAAAATGTGTCCCCTCTTCCTAACATACATATCTCTTCATGGGCTCCAAATCAAGAAATGGCTCATTTTCATGTCATGTTACAGTAATAACAAGGTATCTAAAAAAGAACAACCAAATTGGAGAGCATATTTAAATACAGAAATATAAAACCAGAAGCAAATACGAGAAAGTAGATGGAAAAATAAACTAGATGATTATGATGTAAGCCTGAAAGATCCAAAAAGACAATAAACAGAAAAAATACAGAGTTAAAGAATCAAATCATAGACCAATTCAGTTCAGCTTAGAAGCAGTGCTCTGTGGTGACAGCGGCAATGACGTCATCATGAGCCTGACTCTGTACCTGCTCAGACTGAGTAGATGGCTTTATCACGTTGGAGACAACTGGTTCATTTGCTTCATTTAAAACAGTTAAAATGAAAAAAAAAACATAAAATATTTTAGTTAATTATGAAGAGTTCAGACATAGAGAGGAGTTAATCATCAGCATATTGACTGATCAGTGAATAATACAGGGTGTTACCTGTTGTTCTGTGTCAATATAAAGACACCATAAGGAGGATGGAGAGTACATGCAGGACACTGCCCGGTGGAGGACCACTTTGAACACAAGGTGGAGGGAGAAGGATTCAAGGGATGTGGCTGAGGAAGAGAGTGGGGTTGTGGATTAAGGTTTACCTGGAGAGAGAATCCCACCTGTTTATGTACATGTGTAGATGAAGGTGAAATCAGAGTGAAGCTCCTCACCTGTGACAGTGATCCAGCTGGATGGAGACTCTCCATGACCGCTGATGTCACACTTGTAGAGGCCTTCATCAGACCTGGAAACATGCTGGATGGTCATGTGACCTGTAGGCTGCTTCCTGATGAGGGAGCCATCTTTATAGAAAGCAGCTGTGAGGTTGGAGGGAGTGGTCTTTGTTTTACAGAGCAGAGTGACGTCATCTCCCTCCATCACAGGGAGGACAGGACTCTGCAGGATCACTGATCCACCTCAACACAGAGACAAACTACAGCATTTCATCCATTTACACACAGCTTCATCAACACTAACTCTAAGTATGTCCACTAAGAGTGGACATATTTCTAAAGTTTCCACATCAGAATACAAACGCATTGTAACAGTTCAAAATGTCTGTTGAAATAAATAGTTTAAGACAAGTTTGAAATCTTTTCATTTTTATCTTCATGATTAAACGTTTTCAGTATTTGTTACTGTTGCAGTAGCATTATGATGGCAATAATAATAATAATAATAGTTACTTAGAAAGGAACATTTACTTTTTTTTCCATTCACTAATGCTGCTGGTTGCAAGTAGGTTGCAAAGACTCCTTTACCAACCTGCATCAGCTCAGTGAAACATTTGAAGTGGAATTTCATGCTCTGGTACATTTGACATATTTTTTCATTTCTTCTGTTCTCTGAGGTGAGATGCCTTGAACATAAAAGTTTCCAATACAAACTAAAACATGGCACACTGAAGAAGAGGCATGTAGCTGAGTCTACAATGTCAAGAATCATAACAACATTTAAACATCACTGCAGTTTCTGTTTGTAAGTTTACCATGATGTACAGTAATGTGCAAAAGTCTTGAGCAACCGTTCATTTCTTTACATGTTGCTGAGAAGAGGAAATAGGTGCAGTGATTTATTGAAACATATATGGAAGTACAGTATATGGAAAAACAAAGTTCATACACAGCCTGAACTGTATTTCTGTAATTTCTTTTAGGTATCATCAGAAATATTTTCCTGTAGGACATTTAGAGCTCTACTTCATTTTCATGCTGAAAAATCAAACAATTGCCAATCAAACACTTTGGTGCATCAGAACCTGACAGTATTTTTCTGTATTTCCAATTGTATCAATTTTGAAAGGATTCTCAACAGCACTGGCTGAAATGAAGCCCCAAATCCTGAAAATTTAAACTGAAAATGTCAAATGTTTATTCATCACTCCGAGAAGCTTTTAATTAATGGTTATTTTTACCACTAAATGTTTCAGTAAGTTGCAGTTTGCTTTATGATGGCAGTAATAGTAAAATTTTGAAGGAAAGTTCACGTTTTCATTCTAACGCTGCTAGTTGTAAGTATGTTGCAAAGACACCTTTACTGATTAGTACTCGTTGTTATTGCTCATCAACTCACCACACAATTGATAATGAGGAGGAAAACTACCCATAAAGGCAAAAACTGCTTTGTTGCAGACTGTAAAAGATTTATATTTTGCTGTAAATAATTAGGACATTTTACAGTCTTTCCTGGGATCATATAACTTGATTAATGATTGAAATCTGGGTATGTGCAGTGGGCACAGACTTATGATGGGGAGCTGTATGAGTGCTCTATGAGAGACACGCAGCACACAGTCCTGGTAATCAGCGCTGCACTCTATGACCTGTCTGTAAGTCATCTTCAAGGCTAACGAAAGCTGCTGCTCAAGTATCGATGAGAACACACATTTGTAAACACATCGAAACTCTCAATGTGTGAGAACAGAATTCAGAGCATGTGTGAGTCATTTGCACTGCACCTGTTAGCAGAACAACAATGCAAAGTACTTCAAACATCACATACTGTTCATACTTAAACCCTCACAGTACAAAGAACTAAAAAATCAAACAGGAGCAGAAACTGAAACTGTGGATGCAGAGTCACTGACAGCTGAAAGAGCAAAAAACAAAACAAAACATGAAAAACAAGAAGATGACGAACAGCTATTAACAATCATGATACAGACAAACAGCAAGATTGTAAAGACAAATCTAAATATCAGCATGTATAGTAGCTCATCTGTGAGAATAGCTTTAATTAGCAATGATGCTAACGCTGTTAACATTAAAATTGATACAGTAATCCTCTGTTATGGTCAAAGAACAGATGATGGGTTTGGCGGAGGTTTACCCTGGTGCAGGTGTGCTGCGGTCAGTTGAAGAATCCGCGAGTTTCTCTGTGAGTTTCCCATTACGTCGTTGCGCACTCGGTGCTTGCTTGGAAGTTTAGGGGTTTTTTTCACTGTAAAAAGTTTTCTTCCCACGCACAACGGACACTAATGTTTTTGTCACTTTTTATGGAATCAAACTCAAAATAAGGTCAGTACTTCCACGCTTTAAACGCTGCACGCTCATACTCTCTCCCACAATCGATATATGATCCATTGTTGATCTGCACACAGCTGTTATCACCAACGGCGCACTTGCTTACGTCACTGTCATGAGACATTCTCGCAAAAAAATCACGGTTTTAGTAACGCAGTAACTAACGCAGCGTTCCTACGGGAAAGTAACGGTAATCTAATTACCGATTTTGCAATAGTAATCCCTTACTTTACTCGTTACTTGAAAAAAGTAATCAGATTACAGTAACGTGTTACAAGTAAGGCGTTACTGCCCATCTCTGGTGGGAACTAGTGCGTTAGCGCAGTTTGCTAGTTAACGTGTTGGCCGTCTAGCCCCATGCACGGGGCGATCGGCGGTAGCTCGTTAACGGAGATTTGCCGTGTTGTGGCGTTAAGGTCATTTCAACGAGATTAACCTGAAAGCACTAGTGGGAACACAACGAATATGACTGCACATTTACATCATCCTAGTGCAAAGACAAGTGGAAGCAGACAAAAACAACAAGCATGCATGCGACAAACTTTACCCGAGTCATTTAGACAGCTGTTAGCACATGATTCTCCTTATGGGGACCTGATATGTTTAATATGCTGCTGAGAATATAGCCCAGAAGAAGCTTATAGTATAACCATTTCTCTGTAATAAACTCTCTTTTCCAAAGATGAGTGATTCCTCAATCAGATACAGGGCTCGCAATATCGCTAGCCCGACGTCCCGGGGCTAGCAATTTTTCCAGTCGGGCTACCAAAATCTATCTCTGCCCTGCCCGTCCGGCTATTGTAGGAAGGAAAAATATATGTCAATGCTTTTGCATTCTTTCGGAAATGTAGCTGGGTAATTATGTCATTGGCATCGGTGAGCCACTGTCAATATGTGACATATTGAAATCGCGTTTGAATTTGCGCTTGTTTTTTGTTTTCACTTTGCAATCAAGCGAACTGTGTGTAGAGAGCGACAGCACTGATCTGTGAGTGATGATAATTTGTGCACCAATTCCTCTGACATCGTCCTATTAATCGTTAGCTTACTACGCAAACATGACAAGTGAAATCTCCCTCAGCAAGCTTAAAAATGTGAGAGGTTGATCGCGCAGAGAATCGCTGAGCTTATGTGAGTGCGTGTGTAAAAGCAGCAGGATATATATTTTAGTTCTGGTGAGCCAAATAAGACAGGTCAGGGTGAAGAAGTGACAGCCAAAGAAAAGCTTACCACAAAACGGAGAAGTTATGACAAATGAGACTATAAGGCAAAAAGAAAGTGCAGCTTTATGGTTTCATGGACAAAAGAATTTCTGTGGCTGCAATATGACGAGCTAAATAACCAGGGGTGCACATAAGTGGTCCGCAGGTGCGCATTCGCTGTCAAAATAAAAAACACGCACAAGGGTTAGGGTTAAATTTAAAAACTGTACTTTTCAGTTAAAATATATATTTATAATTTTAATAAATGACAAATTAAAAAGGCATGAACATTTTTTTGTATCGAAAAAATATCGAACCGTGACACCAAAGTATCGAACCGAACCGTGAATTTTGTGTATCGTTGCACCCCTAATATATATATATATATATAGTCATACTTCTTTTTAAGGCTTTGTTTGAAGAGTGGACATATTTCTAGAGTTTCCACATCAGAACACAAACGTACAGTAACAGTTTGCTCAGGGTGTTTTAAAGACTATCTGCTGAAATGTTTGATTGAAGCTGTGAGGAACATTAGCCTAATATGTGATCAACCTATAAGAGATCTATGTCTGAATAAGGCAGCAATGTTACTCATCCACTTGCTGAAAAGAAAATGCTTGCTCATCTCTCCCATCATGTGTTTTTAGTTTGTTTGTTTCATTCAGAAAACACGTGATTCTGATGTCTTTAATATCGTTGAAGCTGTGAATCCGTCCTGTCTGCTCTGTGTTGTTTTCTCTCTCCTTCAGTCCACGTGAACCTCACAGCCACCATCGGACAGAATGTCACTTTACCATGTCGAGCTCCAAACAACCCAGCACACAGCTGTAGAGTGGAGCAGGGCTGAAATAGAAGAACAATATGTGTTTTTTTACTTGGATGATCATCCTGATCTAGCTAAACAGCATCCATCTTTTGAGAACTGGGTGGATCTGCAGGACAGACAGATGAAGGAGGGAGACGTGTCTTTGATTCTGAAGAATGTGACCATTAATGACACTGGAACATACGAGTGTCGTGTCAACAGACTAACAGGCCGCAGGAGAGCTCATCTGAAGACTCCTCGATCAGCATCATCTACCTGAGAGTTGATCCTCCAGGTGAGTGAGTAGAGTTGAGTGTATAAGTAAGTAAGTAAGCAAAATTTTATTTATTTAGCACATTTCTAGATAAAAGATCACAAAGTTCTTCACAAGGTATAAAACAAAAAGCAGACAAAAGTTAACAAAATGCAATTCTAAAAAGATGTGTTTTTAGTTGTTTTTTAAAAGTGATCACTGAGTCCGCAGATCTTAAGTTGTGAGGAAGAGAGTTCCACAGTCTGGCAGCCACAGTGGCAAAAGCTCTATCTCCCTTGGTTTTCAGCCTTGTATGCTGAATAACAAGTAGGCCCTGATCACATGACCTCAGGGACCTACTAGGGACACAGGGCTGTAAAGGTTCAATGATGTGTGATCAGAGGTGAAGCTGCTTCCTGGTTGTTGATGTTTGTTTCTCTGACTTTCAGTTTAAATATATACTTTATATGTTTGTTTTTAGTACTTGTTTTCTTACTATTAACATCTGAAGGCAAAGAGGCGTGAGGGGTGTTAAGGAGAGGGGTGGAGGGACATGTTCAGAGGACTGCATCAGGTAAGGCTGGCAGTCATCACTAATAACAGCCTCAAATTTCTATGTGAAGCCTGGAGAGGGAAGAGAGGAGCAGGAGCAGGTGCAGGAGAGGAGTGCAGAACTGGGACAAGGACCTGAAAAGCTGCCAACACTGCATTGGGGAAAAAAACAAACAAACTGTAAATAAAACACTGACGTCACACAGCTGAGCATCAGGACATTACTGCTACAGTTTTTTTCTTTCTTTTCTTTCTTTCTTGAAATCGTTCAAACTTGTTGACAATGTTCAAAATGTCTGTTGAAATAAATAGTTTAAGATAAGTTTGAAATCTTTTCATTTTTATCTTCATGATTAAACGTTTTCAGTATTTGTTACTGTTGCAGTAGCATTATGATGGGAATAATAATAATAATAATAATAGTTACTTAGAAAGGAACATTTACTTTTTTTTTCATGCTGCTGGTTGCAAGTAGGTTGCAAAGACTCCTTTACCAACCTGCATCAGCTCAGTGAAACATTTGAAGTGGAATTTCATGCTCTGGTACATTTGACATATTTTTTCATTTGTTCTGTTCTCTGAGGTGAGATGCCTTGAACATAAAAGTTTCCAATACAAACTAAAACATGGCACACTGAAGAAGAGGCATGTAGCTGAGTCTACAATGTCAAGAATCATAACAACATTTTTAACATCACTTCAGTTTCTGTTTGTAAGTTTACCATGATGTACAGTAATGTGCAAAAGTCTTGAGCAACCTTTCATTTCTTTACATGTTGCTGAGAAGAGGAAATAGGTGCAGTGATTTATTGAATCATATATGGAAGTACAGTATATGGAAAAACAAAGTTCATACACAGCCTGAACTGTATTTCTGTAATTTCTTTTAGGTATCATCAGAAATATTTTCCTGTAGGACATTGAGAGCTCTACTTCATTTTTATGCTGAAAAATCAAACAATTGCCAATCAAACACTTTGGTGCATCAGAACCTGACAGTATTTTTCTGTATTTCCAATTGTATCAATTTTGACAGGATTCTCAACAGCACTGGCTGAAATGAAGCCCCAAATCCTGAAAATTTAAACTGAAAATGTCAAATGTTTATTCATCACTCTGAGAAGCTTTTAATTAATGGTTATTTTTACCACTAAATGTTTCAGTAAGTTGCAGTTTGCTTTATGATGGCAGTAATAGTAAAATTTTGAAGGAAAGTTCACGTTTTGATTCTAACGCTGCTAGTTGTAAGTATGTTGCAAAGACACCTTTACTGATTAGTACTCGTTGTTATTGCTCATCAAGTCATCACACAATTGATAATGAGGAGGAAAACTACCCATAAAGGCAAAAACTGCTTTGTTGCAGACTGCAAAAGATTTATATTTTGCTGTAAATAATTAGGACATTTTACAGTCTTTCCTGTGATCATATAACTTGATTAATGATTGAAATCTGGGTATGTGCAGTGGGCACAGACTTATAATGGGGAGCTGTATGAGTGCTCTATGAGAGACACGTAGCACACAGTCCTGGTAATCAGCACTGCACTCTATGACCTGTCTGTAAGTCATCTTCAAGGCTACAGAAAGCTGCTGCTCAAGTATCGATGAGAACACACATTTGTAAACACATCGAAACTCTCAATGTGTGAGAACAGAATTCAGAGCATGTGTGAGTCATTAGCATGAAATCTGATCTGGCACAAAACAACTTTGTTTCGTTTAGAAGTCACGAAGAGTCATGAAGAGTCGAAGACAAGATGATGTTAAATCATTTGCACTGCACCTGTTAGCAGAACAACAATGCAAAGTACTTCAAACATCACATACTGTTCATACTTAAACCCTCACAGTACAAAGCACTAAAAAATCAAACAGGAGCAGAAACTGAAACTGTGGATGCAGAGTCACTGACAGCTAAAAGAGCAAAAAACAAAACAAAACATGAAAAACAAGAAGATAAAGAACAGCTATTAACAATCATGATACAGACAAACAGCAAGATTGTAAAGACAAATCTAAATATCAGCATGTATAGTAGCTCACCTGTGAGAATAGCTTTAATTAGCAATGATGCTAACGCTGTTATCATTAAAATTGATACAGTAATCCTCTGTTATGGTCAAAGAACAGATGATGTGATTTAACAGCATGGTATTATAAAGTGTCTTGAACATAAAGGTTTTATTATTGTTACTAGTAAAACAAACACAACACTGAAGAAGAGGCATGTAGCTGAGTCAAGAATAATAACAACATTTTTAACATCACTGAAGTTTCTGTTTGTAAGTTTACCTTTGAGCCATGGCTTATTTCTTTACATGTTGCTATGAGGATAGGGAATATGTGCAGTGATTTATTGAAATGTGCAAACATATATGGAAATACAGTATACAGGGTAAAACAGTTTGTACAATGAGCTTGAAAGTGAAAAATATGCACGATCACCTTTTCTCTTCCATACAGCCTGAACACTATTACTGGACTTAATTCACTCAGGTTCTGTCTGTCGGGTCACGTTAACTTCACTGTTTTATTTACAACTGAGCAAATCGGTTTGGCTCAGATTAAAGTTACGTTTCATAACTGCATTGTTTTAGTGAAGTTTAATGTCTCACTAGAGCACATGTTAGACTGAGCCATGCGCTTTGCTTTATTACCTGGTGTTCATATGTGTTGGATTTTTTTCTTAACCATGAATTTTGAGATAAAACTAACATTAAAAATCATTTTTATAAAAGGAGGAAAGAGAAAGTTTACTAAGATAAAAATAAAAGCAGAGTAACATCTGATTTGTGTGTGGTGTGTTTTTTAATGTTGGTGTTTCAGTCATGTTATGTTTAACTGTCAAAGGCTTGTTAGAAACTAAGGAAACTAATACTGCTCATGAATGAGACTAAAGGTAGAACGGTGTCCTTTACAACTAAAGATGTTATTAGCACCTCCACATTTATATCATAGTTTATGATATAGCACGTGTATTTCAGTAATAGCCTACTTATTTCAGTGTAGTGGTGAACAGTCACACAGCTCACGTGGGCGTTATCTGTGAAATTTTATCAAACTGCACTTTAGGTAAGCTTTAAAGAGTCAGATCTGGGATAGTTGGCTCCTCTAAACAAATTGTGCAACATGTAAGGTCTCCTCTTTACATATGCTGTGATAGGCTACATACATTTGACTGAACACTCAGGTCTAACTTGATGTTTTGATAATCACAGTGCCATTAATGTAGCGCACAACTGCTCACAGTTACGTCAAAAGGAAATAGTGTTTGGTATTCATGATTCCATACACTATAAATTAAGTGAACTTGTTACAAACACGGTTACAACACATGGCTTCAAGGCTTCAAGCTATATTTATAGAAAATTGTGTTTTGTTGCAGTTTAGAGAGCAAATCTTTCAAATGTCAGGGTGATGACTCCATTTTCACAGATGAATGAAGAAGCATGACGACATTTGTTTTATATTGTATAACAATGTACAACACTGCATATGTTTTACAAATTTCACATATCGTGCAGCTTTCTGTCCAGTCAGAGGTATTGAAATGTCAGCTGACTGACCCTGTCCAACATGCTTACACATATCTCATCAATCTTGCACACTATATAGGCTGTACCTCAGGAGGTTGTGCAGGTCACTTACTAACTGAAAGGTGGGCTGGTCGATCCTAGTCTGCTCAGGTCTTCATGCCAAATGACCTTGGTCAAGATAATAATTTCATGTTGCTCACATATGAATGTGTGTCAGTGTTAGATAGGTAGCACTGAGAACAAGCATAGAAAGAAAGTTGTGTAAAGTGCTTTGAGAGCTCATATACATTAGAAAAGTGCTATATAGGAACCAGTCCCTTCACCATTATCCATATAAAAATCTATTTATCTGGACAGAGTATTGATCAGTTATCATGCAGTGTTTTCATTTTTCATTTTTATTGATTTTTATTGATTTTAGCTTTATCAATAAATGTGTCTGGAGTACAATACAGAAGTAATAGTGCACTGAGGAAAGAAAGTTCTGGTTCTCGGTTGCTGCAGGTCTCAGTGACTTTCTACCTGGAACTAAAGAGGTATTTACACATTTACCAACCTGCTGTTCCTCATCAGCTCAGAGAAAAGCACAGATCTTCCTGCTCTGTTACATTTGACACTTCTTTTTTCTGTATTATGAAAACAGCACATTTCATAACTCTGATCCTTTGAAAGCTTCACGAGTTCAGTAAAGCTCTTACATCTGACATACGTCAAACTGACAAAGAACCTTTACATAATGGAACATGGCACCGTGAAGAAGACGCATTGTTTTTGTGTCTTCTCAAAAAGATTTCTAATGTGACTCCAGCTTCTGTTAGTAATGATGTGTTACTGTTGAAATGTGAGCCGTTTCTTTAAAGGGCCCATAGTCACAGCTGCCTCCACACCAGCACAAGTTCAACATGAGTGAAACAGAAACTCTGACTCCGTGAAAGGTTCATGGGTCAACATCACATTAACCATTATGGAGTCTCTGATATAAAACCATGATATGATCCAAATCTTTTTTACACATACAAATCCTGATTTACAAGTACAAAATATTTATGACCACATTTTGAGCCCATAGGTGAGGTCAAATGTCTTTTTACATTACACCACAGTCAAGAAGAGTGTGAGACAAAATGTAGATGCAGTTGTATCACAGCTGTTAGCAGGACAAAGAGCTTTAAGAAGACATGAAGAGCATTATTGTTGAATGTCTTTAATCCTGCAGTGACAAACTTATTTCAGTGTTTCCTGTTGCTGTTGTCCTGTTTGTGTAAGAAGAGGCTGAATAAGCATCCGTCAGTGGGAGGTTCCCATCAGGTGTCTCCACCGTGGACTCCACCTCCATCCCCGCTCTCCAGGATCCACATAAAGAGAGACGGACGGAGAGAGCAGCGTCTTTTTCACAGAGACACCACCTGCAGAATCACCAGAGAGCCTCCTGAGCAGCAGCCTTCATCCTCCTCATCCTCCATCAGAGCTGCAGGTAAGACGAGCTGCACACCTGGACTCTTGCTCTGCCTCTTGTAACACACATCAGGACGGCTCAGTGGACACATTTCAGAGCTGAACAACACATCAGTGTTAGGACTGTTAACAGACACAAACACATCACAGACAGATGAAGGTGTGAAAGCCGACTTTTAGTGTTTTATCCAGATGTTAAAAGCTGAGTTCAGTGTTTTGGGGCTGGTGGTCATCATTCCTCCTGTTCTTACTGGACGTCAGGAGATCCTTTCCTGATGTGCTTGGAGCACAAAGCTCCACAGAGAATAGATTTGAATGTTTGTCTAATTTATCATTGTTGGAGACAAACTTCCTCAAACTGAACTAAAGTAAAACAGAAACATTTTATTTGAACATCCCAACCTGTTGCATGGATACGACAGTGCCGTTGGTCTGTTAGTGTTTCCTGTCAGGAATCTCGCTTACTTTCAGCTCGAGCTGAGGTCAATATCCTGGCTTTTTATGCACTCACACTTTTATTTACTTGTTTTATCTGATTTATTATTTATTGTTTATTTACTGACTGTTTGTATGCAGTGTATATTTCTATAACTTCTACAGCACTTTGGTCAACAGGTTGTTTTAAACGTGCTGTATAAATAAGCTTTGACTGACACATAAAGTAAAGCCAGCTTTGCATTGTTGGAATAATTTGGTGAATTTCCAACAAGCTGGTGACTCGCCCTCCTGCCCCTCCCTCACTTTTCTTTCTAATAAAGCTTCTCATGTCCATCGTTGATGAGCTTCAGCTGGTTAGCAAACACCAGTTTGTCAGACCTGGACCAATCAACACTGTCAGCTTACAGGTGCTGTCGGAGGAATGCAGTGCTGTGATTGGTTGGTGATGATTGGGTAGTCTGGTCAGAGACGTGAGTGTGACTTCTGCCCAGATAAACTGTGACGCCTGAACACATCTTTACTTTAATAAACATTTATTTTTATTCTGGAGCCCCGAACGCCCCGTGCTGAAGACACGCCCACTTTTATTTAACCTTATCTAAAGAAAGCTGCTGCTCAGGTCCTGGTGACAGAAACCTGTGAACACATCAAAGCTGACAAAGAGTCCGAACACAGCGTCACATGACAGGGTTTTTGTGTTTTTACAGAATAAAGTTTTTTGTATTTTGTTAATGTGTGATGTTATATAGAGCTGATAATGTTTTATGCCATCTATAAGTTTGTCTTTGTATCACTGCTGTGACAGAGTATTGTGTTTGTGTATAATTTGACACATTAAACACTTCAAACTACAATAACTGATTTTTGTCTTCTTGTTTTCAGCAGAATCACAAACAGCACAGGTTGGTTTTCCACAGAAACAAAGCTCATGTTTATGTTTATGCTCGAGGCAAATACTGAGCTCTGTAAGTCAAAACAGAAATAATGTTGGGTTTGATGAGTTCATACACTACAAGTGAAGTGAACTTAATATAAACCGGCTTACAACACATGATCATGTTGTATTCTCTGGATGGTGAAGGCTTCAAACTTTATATTTGTGAAGTTAAACTTTACAGAAAAGTTTAAAGTATAAATAAACTGACTATAAATGTTAGAATTTCATGCAGTTTTCTCAAAATGTGTTTGTGTTTCAGGTTTCTGTCAGCTGATTGGCCCTCTCCATCATGCTCCGCCCTCTGCTCTGCCTGTGTGCTCTCATTGCACTGACAGGTAAACGCACACACCTGGCAGCCATTTTGCAAGTGTCCTCAAAATACTCGAGTACAAAAACATGAGAGTGACGATGAAGAAAGCTTTAAGTACAAATAATCTGACATCGTCAGCAAAGTTTTATCTTTTTTTTATTATTGTTTAACAATAAAGCAAAACAAAAAGCCCTTTTCAATTGAACTTCTCATCTTTGCAGTTTTATTACCTTCAGTATCCAGAAGTCTATCAAGCTGTCGTTTCCTGTTATCTTTGTTTCCAAGAAAGCTAACTGATGATGTCATAGTAAAGCTTTACACTGATTGGTGAATAAACGCTGTTTAATCCATTCATGAAGTCAGTTTTTCAGCCTGCAGCTCTCCCTGTTTGTCCGACCAGCTAACAGACTGTAGCTCACAGCTCTCATGTGTCTCTGTGTCTTCAGGTGCTCAGTGGTTCTATCAGTCTTCAGTGTTGGACATCAGCTCATGTCCCATCACGTATTATGGACAGCAGTACGAGCAGCTCTATGTGAGTAGGATGAAGCCTGATGTTTTAGCAGATCTTTGTGTTTCCATCACTGTTGCTGTTTAGTCTCCACCTGTGGCAGAGATCATGTTTGCAGACTGAGTGAACATCAGCAGTTAATGAAGGTCACACACTCTCTGTTCACGGGTTCAGGCCCTCAGAGGGCAGCTGGCTTTGAACTCAGAGTCTCATTAATGTCCTCTGCAGTGATGCTGAGTATGTGAACCTGATACAGCTTCCTGAAGCAGAGTGAGAGCTCTGACTGAAACCTGAGCAGCTCTGACACCAACAGTTCAGCTGTAAATGACTCAAAGCACAAAAGATGTTGATGTTTGACTCGTTGTGTCTCTGATTTTCCACAGGTGAACATAACATCTGGAAATGTTACCGCCTGTTTCAACGGCTTTTTCAGTCCTGAAACTGGAGGCGACTGTGTTGTGGAGCGTTCACGGGGCGCAGAGAGTTTTTACTTTGAGACATATTCATATCATTATTATTATGGTTATGATTATTGCTACTTCTATATACGTTTCAATAATGTGAGTGTTTTTCTGTATCACACAGTTAAATCCGACTAGTGTCACTTTTCACTGTTTTACCACAAATTAATTTTATAAACACTGTAAACCAAAAATAAAATTTGAGGTTTTATCACATCAAAAACTTTTGTAAAAGCTTTTAGAGGAAACTTCCTGACAGTGTCTGAAACTTTTCTGTTTGCTCGTTACAGATGTATTTGTATCATGTTAAGTATAGGACACAACGATATCTGTACGTGTATAATTACAACTCTGATCCAACGGTGAGTCTCTGAGTGTTTATAAACAACTTTACACGTCTGATGTTTAAATACTACATTAAATACTTTCTAACACAAACATCGTTGTCTCTGCTTTGTAGTCATAACATTGATTGTGTTTGTTTCTGTCCAGGTGTTTGAGCTTCAGGTCGGTGGAACCACAGTCGATACAGTGACTCTTACTGCATATGCAAGTTATTCCTTCAGCATCAGTGGATGCAGACACTCAGGTAAGTGAATCTAAAGCTCCAAACTCAACTTTGGGATTCTGTAAAATGTAACTATTTGAATGTTACGGTGATGTTTGTGCTCACAGTTGTTAAACGAGTCAGTGATCTGTGAGTGTTTGAATTCCTTCAATCCTCAGGTCAGATGTATCGACCTGGTACAGTGATCAGCTCTGATCCAGAAACCTGCTTCAGTCTCACCTGTAATGAGACTGCATTCCTCAACATCTCCAGCTGTGGTCCACTGGAGCGTTGTCAAGGCAACAACATGTAAATATGTCTTCTTTGTATTTAAAAGAAAGCAGGAAGTGTTAGTATTACATCAGCAGTGACTGAACTCATTTTGATCAGAGCAAAGAGCTTCTTCTTCTTCTTCTTCTTCTTCTTCTCAGTGAACAGTGAGTTTGATAAAATGCTCAAACTTCACACACAGCTGCTGATTCACAGCTGGATTATTTGATGAATCACATATCAATTAAACCCCTTCTGTTTGTCTGGCTGGTGTTTACTGTAGTGCCACCATCAGGTTTTTCTCTGAGATGTCTTGAAAAATGAGAGCTCCCACTGGTGGCTGCAGCTCCCAACAGCAGCTCATTAAGATGTTCATGGTTGGATTTTTTTTTTTTTTTTTTTGATGACCAGGATATGTCCTTACATATTAAACAAATATGTAAGCATGTATTTTCTTCCATTTGCGCAACATCTCTAAAATTAGAAATATCCTGTCTCAGAGTGACGCTGAAAAACTAGTTCATGCATTTATTACTTCCAGGCTGGACGACTGTAATTCATTATTATCAGGAAGTCCTAAAACCTCCCTGAAAAGCCTTCAGCTAATCCAAAATGCTGCAGCAAGAGTCCTGACAGGGACTAGAAAGAGAGAGCAGATTTCTCCTGTATTGGCTTCCCTTCATAGGGCTCTAGACTAACTTTTTGCCACGGTTGCACTGGTGCGCCCAACTTGTTTTTTCAACTGCATTGCTTAACACCACTGTTTTAAATGTTCACTTTTTTTAATTGCTGTCCATACAGACAATATTGATTCGTGAATGATTAACTAACAATCTCGTCAAGACAAAGTTCTTTATTTAGAGCAAAGTTCTACACGAAAGATAAGTTACTGAAAAAGTGCTTGTGCTTAAAGTGCGTTGGCACTTTGGCACTCTTTAGCAATATTGTAGGCAATGTTAAACTGAATCATCATCTCGGCTCCTCTGACGACCTGTTTGCTGAAGGACAGTGAGGAGAGGGGACACTTGGGCGGTGCATTTATCACAGCATATAATGTGTTTTCTGGATACACTGGCGCTTTTTCAGCGTTTCAATTCGAAACATATTAGCACAGTTCACAAATGCAGTATTGTTGGCCATGGGCTTTCCACACTCACAACCGTACAGGCAGTGCATCATGTTGTTAACTTTATTGTATCTTAGCCAGGGAAACTGGTCAAGCCACTCTCTTTCAAATGTATAAATGTCCCCCTTTCACGTTCAGTGGGCTCTGGCTCTGGCTGTGGCTCATTATCTGAAGCCGTCTCAGGACCAGTGTTAGACATAACCTGAGAGGTTGATGGCTGCGAGTCAGAGCACTGGTTATACATTTCAGATGGATCAGGCCTTAACTCAACAAAAAAGTTATTAATCGTCCTTTTCATCTTTTCTTAATGCCCACAGCTGCATCCACTTCTGTCAGGCCTAAGCTGCTCACTCGGGCTAAATATAAACCACAAAAACAACACTTCTCATTCTCTACATGTTTGAGAATGAGACGTCACTGGTTTCAATAATCGATCTGATTCCAATTCACAATGTTCAGATTTGCTTCAATTCCCTATTTGATTCAATTCAATTTTGCCTCAGACAGTCAGAAATATTATAATTCTGATCGTTTATCAGTGCTGACACTTGTGAGGCTTCATCAGTGCCGTGAACATCACAGCAGATGCCTTTGTGTCAAAGTAACTGAGGATGAAACACAGAAAAACATGAAGGAGATTTTCCTGGCCTGGATTTTTATAGCAGATAACCTTAAAAACATTCTGCAGTAGATTGAAAACTGAAGAAAAACATGACTCAACATATAAAATTACCTGATACTGCTGAAGTGAATGTTACAGAGGTTTTATTAAAAACTTGCTAAGCATTTTGCAATGTGGCATCATTTTAAAACTTTCTTCAGTATTAAACAGCAGAAATAAGCCTTTCTTGTCATTTTTGAAAAAGAAACAGCTGTTGTCAGTGCTTGTACACAATAGTGTGAAATAAGCAAATGAATGGGAGAGAGAGAGAGCTGTGCTGGAAGTGTGATTTTATCTTGGTGGAAGCAAAACAGCAAAGGTAAGAGTGAATTAATGAGGATGTTATCAAACGGGAACAGCAGTTTGGATCTTCTTTTGCTGCTGGCTCAGTGAATTTTGGTTGGAGAGTAAAAAAAACCTGCAGCTCAGAATCTGTGAGCTTTTTCAGCCCCGACAGCGTCTCCATTAGTGATGGGATTTCCGTCTGTTTTTAGAGAACCGGCTCTTTCGGTTCGGCTCACTAAAAAGAGCCGGCTGTTTCGGCTCCGAACCGGCTCTTCAGGTTGTTTTGTTGCTTTAATTAATTTATTATTAACAATAATATAAAATTATGCACAAAAGGAATTACTAATGTAAAAAAAAAGTAGTTTTATTTATATATGTTTATATATAAATATATACGGTGGCCCCTACAGACAAAACACGTACAAACTCCAAAACACATTTCTAGCATGAACTGAACTTCCAAAGCAGAGCTACCAGATCACTTAAATTACACAATTGAAAGCATGTGTGTATTGTTTGTGTATTTATACACAGGCACTCATATATATATTCAAATAATTTAAAAAAAAAGTAGTTTTATTTATATATGTTTATATATAAATATATACGGTGGCCCCTACAGACAAAACACGTACAAACTCCAAAACACATTTCTAGCATGAACTGAACTTCCAAAGCAGAGCTACCAGATCACTTAAATTACACAATTGAAAGCATGTGTGTATTGTTTGTGTATTTATACACAAGCATTCATATATAGTCAAATAATTTAAAAAAAAAGGTTCATTTACCTGTTACTACCACACACCAAATCCAGTTATTAGTACTTCCTGGCTTGTGTAGCCACCAGTGTTGGGACTAACGCGTTATTAAGTAACGCGTTACAGTAACTACGTTATTATTGTGGTAACGAGCACGGTAACTAGTTATTATGCCAAAACCAGGAACGCGTTACTCATTACTGGGATTTAGATGGGCTCGTTATTCGTTACTTTGTGTGGTGGCTATCGCGGAGCTTCCACAGATTCAGTAACATTAGCAAGTGGTGGAGGCCAGCAGGTGGATGAAGGAAAAGGGAGGCAAGAGGAGAGACCCGAAGTGGCCGCTGGTCCGAGAGTGTCAGGTGAACTGAACTTCAGGTAAGAAGTTATGACCTGCAGTCCATCTGGGTCAGATATGAACCAAGTTTAGGTGGAGTTTATCTTCGTTATGCTGACTTTTTCCGAACTGCGTGCTAGCTAGCATGACGGAGTTTCTATACAGCTGGGTGGTGCTATGGTGTTACTGATGTTGAACTTTATTTTGTTCATAAGGTTAATTATTAGAGTTGCCAACCGTTCCCTAAAAAACGGAATCGTCTCGTATTCAGAGAAAATATTACGGGTTTCTTATTGAGGTGAAAAGGAACAGTTTGTCCCGGACTTCAGCTACAATGAAAAAGACACAAAGCTGGAGTTATTCTGTGTTTACGCTGCACAGCTGCCTCTTCTCCTCTCATTCTCTCCCCCTCCCTCTCCTGTTTCTACTTCAATCATGAAACTGATCAATGATCAGCTGATCGGCTTTTCTCTCTTGTTTGTTTATCGCCCACTTTGCGCCAGAAAGAGGAAACCAGCAGATGTTCCGCTAAACAACAGCAGCACGTTTAAGCTTGATCAGCTGTTGTTAGAATTTATTTAATATTAATTTCTAGTATCAGCTGATGTTTGCTGGAGCCACAGCTGTAAAGCTGCTGGTCATGATATCGGTTTGTATATCTGGTGAGAGGGAAACATGAAGATGAAACCAGGAGATGTCCTTACTGAATCATCAGAGCTGAACAGGTGATGGAGAAACAGGTTTACCTTTTAGGTGACATGAATGAGTTGGAGAGAAGTTATGAACTGTTTCTGACAAATAACACCAGGATCCTTTTCTAAGTAGCTGACAGCTGGTAAACTGTTGTTGTGATTTAAGGCTATAAAAACAAAACAAAACTGAATAATGTTGAATTTTCTGCCTTTATCAGCTGCGTGTCGGCCTCCACCTGCACTGTGACCGGCCCCACTATCATTGACGTCCACAGCCAGATTAACTCCATCCAGGATCGGTGTGCGTACTCTCTGTTCTCGACTCCGTCACTCCCAGACTTCCATGTTTTGGGGAACTTCAGGGACAGACGTCGTAAAGATGTGAGCTTTTTGGACAGTGTGACGCTGCGTGTGGACGGGCATTACATTCACCTGGAACAAGGTGGGAGAGTTCAGGTAAGCGACCTACAGCCACGGTTCATGCGTCAGAGTGGAGTCTGATCCAAAGTCCTCCCTCATCCTCTGCTGTGTCTCCTCTCATCTTTCTTCTCAGGGCTGTTAGAAGCAGTTCTTTCAGAGCTGCTGAACTCAGTGGTTGTTGCTGTGAAATCAGCCTGTTTGTGTGTTTGACATGTTTCACTCAGTGTTTCCTCCACTTTGTCTCTGCTGTGATGCAGCTGGACGACTCCACACTGACCCTCAGCAGCTCATCTCAGCTGGTTCATGGTGTGCAGCTCTCTAAGGACCAAACTGGAGTCACTGCTGATCTCTCCAACCTCAACATCTCTGTCTTCTTTGACGGCGACACCGCACAGATCCTCTTAGAAGGTACAGAAGATAAAGTTTAATTCATGTAACATAAACTGTAAACTGTGCTGTTATTTATTGAGCTGCTGTGTTCCTCCAGTTTGAATATTGATGCTTATCTGACTCATTCTGTCCTGATCCTCTGCAGGACCTGCTGGTTCATCTGTGGAGGGTCTGTGTGGAAACTTCAGCAGCTCTCTGAGTGACCTGAGGCTCTCTGAGTACAGCTCCACCAGGTAAGACCTCATCACAAGCTCAGAGTCCCTCTGACTGCTGCTGCTGATGTTGCAGATATTCTGTTTGTATGAATGAGCCTGAACTTTGTTGTTTGTCGCCCCCTAGCTGTGAGATGCAGTACAGTGAGACTGCTGACAGCACGATAAACTGCACCAGTGTGACTGAACGGTGAGCAGACTGATCCACACAGCAGGAAACATCTTACCACTTTATTTCTAATTCACTTTAAAACATCATAACAGCTGAACAAAGTCATGTATAAAAACATAAGAGAACCAGAACAAAACATCAAATCGCTGTAAGTTAAGATAAAATAAACTTTTATTAGTCCCACACGTGGGAAATATTTTTGGTCACGGCAGAAAGCACAAGTTAAGAGCAGTAAAAATTAAGAAAAAAACAATAGGATAAGATGAAACATAATTACTTACTATAAAAAATAAAATAACATTGTGATGGACCGAGTTAAAAAAGCAGGAGTCAAAGGTTTATTAGAAAGGTAGGGTTTTCATTTAACCCCCACAATTTTAATTACAAAAGTAATAAATGTTGAACTCATAAAAGAGGTCAAAGAAACAAAACTGAACTCGGGCAGAGAACTGCAATCTTAACAAACCAAACAACTGCCCAAACAATCGTAACTGACCTAAAGAGGAAATGACACACAGGTGTGTGTGTGTGTGTGTGTGTGTGTGTGTGTGTGTGTGTGTGTGTGTGTGTGTGTGTGTGTGTGTGTGTGTGTGTGTGTGTGTAGATAGATATCTATCTCCCCATCTATCTATCTATATAGTACTCGTTAAAAGTCCCCCGATACCGGGGACCGATACCACGGTCTGAGAAAAGTCTGTTTGAGCGGCGTGTAAGGGGTTAATCACAGGCGCCGAGTGCCCGCCCCCAGGCCCCGGCTGCAGCTCAGAGCGGGGGAGAAGGGGAGGCGAGACATGTCAGCCGTGTGGAACTATTTCAAAGTGAATGAAGACGACAAAATAAAGGCGGACTGCAAATTGTGCTCAGCGAAATTGTCCAGAGGAAGCTCGAAAGGTAGCGCATTTAACACAAGCAATTTAATCAAGCACCTAAAATCCCAACATGACAATGAGTACAAGGAGTTTACCCACACTTCTAAACCAACACAACCCACACTGCAGCAAATTCTTGCAAGACGAGAGAAAATGTCCAGAGACAATCTACGTGCTGTGAAAATAATATACTTCAACAACATGGGAATAGAGCAGCTGTGAGAGACTTCACTATTAATGAATGAATGGTACGGAAGTGGAGGAAGCAAGAAGAATGAGTGGAGTAAAGTTTGACTTATCTGACTGCTTTGTTTCACCTAATGCGCCTTGCAATCCGGTGTGCCTTGTGGTCCGAAAAATACGGTACTGCAAACTAAAGTCTGATTTTGCGTTATTTTAAATTAAGAAATAAGAATACATTACTTGAACTTTGTCACGATGGAACAGGGAGGACTCAGGCGCAGACTGAAAAATTACAGAAAACTTAAATTTTATTTACACACTCCCGGTGCACTATATACAGGTGAGGGGAAAGGGTCCAAGGTTCCCAGGGGTACAGGGAAGAATCAGGAGACGTCCTCTCTCGCACAGCTCCACACGAACAGCACAATTCTCTTGGAATGGTCCTTTTCTCACACCCACCACTCTCACTGCCGTACTCACAAATAGGCTTCGGTGTCCAAACTTCCAAACAGAGCACGAAGGATCTGCACACAGAGATGAGGAATTAACAATGAGAAGAGTACTCAAAATTGGCTTAGGCTAAAGTAGCACTGACGAGCGTTACTCAATAGTCCAGACGAGGTGCTCTCAATCACTGCCTTAATGAGAGCAAACGAGGTGAGGAGCCACAGGTGATTGCTTGCAGGTGGTGAAGGGGAGCCCACAATGAGCTGCGCCCAGGCAGCGTGTAGAGAGTGAAAGGAGAGAGATGTACTACAATGTACTTCAGGCCCAGCAACACACTCAGACAAAAACTGGTTCTTCCCAAATGCAAGAACTCCTAAACACAAACTTAATAATGTAGTGTGTGCTGTACAGTGCAGTGAGGAATGCTCAGATCTGAACATGTTCACATTTTGGACAGAGAGGACAAATGGTTTGAAAGACGAGTGAAAGAAGCCATTTATGTCCACTGTGAGCGACCATCTTTGAACAGAGGCGGGGGTTTACGATACCAACTGTCTGCCATCTATAATCCAGTTCTGACATCCCTTCCCAGACGCCTTACCGCCCACTCACATCCTGGGCCTTTTGACCCTAAGAAATTACATGATAGGGTGGGGCCAGGTTTCACAGCGAACTCACCCAAAACCTTGGCTTTTTTCTTTTCCTACACTCGTCTTCACCAGTGATGGAAATGACGGCATTACTAACGCCGTTACTTTTTTCAATAACGAGTAATCTAACTAATTACTATTTCTATTGTTACAACGCCGTTACTGTTACTAACAAGAAAATGCAGTGCGGTCATGTTACTATTTTTCAACAAACATCGGTTGAAGCTGTGTTCATCTTACCACACCTTCTATCAGCTGCACGGAAGTAGCGGTCTACATAATTAATCTGGGTAAATGGCTGCAAGTAACTGTGCATATGATTTTAAAATTGCCAATTTATATTTGCATTTAAAGTTATGAAATATGATTCAACAGAATTGTTTGCGGTTGTTACAGTAAATAATATAGATTTTTCTACTCAGATTTTATGATTTTTGTATGATTTTAGATCAATTGTGTTAATACAGTATGTCAAAATGAAAACAACTGTAAATTCAGACACTTGAGGTTGTGCTGAAAAGGATGATACTAAACAAGACAAAGTAAATAGTTTTTAAAGGTGAAATGTAGAGGTAAAATCAAAAGTAGTTAAAATGTCCAGTTATAACCTTTTTAAAGTAACGCAATAGTTGCTTTTCAAGTAATTCATTACTTTTAGAATCTTGTAACTCAGTTACTAACTCTGTTACTTTTTTGAAGATGTAACTAGTAACTATAATCAGAAATGGGCAGTACCGAGTTACTTGTAACGGTAATGCAAAAACGGTAATTTGATTACCATTACTTTCCCGTAGGAACGCTGCGTTACTGCGTTACTAAAACCGTGATTTTTTTGCGAGAATGTCTCATGACAGTGACGTAAGCGAGTGCGACAACAGCTGTGTGCAGATCAACAATGGATAATATATCGAGTGTGGGAGAGAGTATGAGCGTGCAGCGTTTAAAGCGTGGAAGTACTGACCTTACTTTGAGTTTGATTCCATAAAAAGTGACAAAAACATTAGTGTCCGTTGTGCGTGGGAAGAAAACTTCTTTTTACAGTGAAAACAAAATCCCTAAACTTCCAAGCATGCACAGAGTGCGCAACGACGTAATGGGAAATTCACGGATTCAAACTCGCGGATTCTTCCACTGAGCGCTGCGGCACACCTGCACCAGGGTAAACCTCCGCCTACCGCAGTCCTGCTTTACAGGTGAAAATAGAGCAACAGGACCGCTGAGTCTTTGATTTTATTTATTTTCTGCTGTGTTTTACTTGCATCTATTTGAAAGACTGAGTGTAAACACACCAAAAATATTTTATTTTATGTGCTGGAATGTGCAGAAAATAGGTTTAAATGTTAAACTAATTTCTTCAAGTCAGAGAATGGTGCATATAATTAATTTTTTTGCTTGATACATAAAATTAAAAGATTAAAACTAATAAAACAAGTTTTAAAAAGAGACTTTCTCATTTGATTACATTTTGTATGATGGATTATGCAGAAAAAGTGGAATTGGGCTGAAAGATCTATCGCTTTATCACCTATTCAGGTTGTAAATCGTGTTTTTAAAAAAATAACCAAGTAACTAAGTAATTAATTACTTTTGAAAATAAGTAATCAGTAAAGTAACGGGATTATTTTTGGGGGGAAGTAATCAGTAATTAGTTACTGATTAATTTTTTCACGTAACTTGACCAATACTGACTATAATTAATTACTTTTTCAAAGTAACTTGCCCAGCACTGGTCTTCACACCTTGGCGTGGGGACAGCTCACCCAAAACCCTGGCTGATTGTGACCCACACCCGTTTTCACACCTTGGCTCATGTGATTAGGTAGAGGATCATTAGGGGGTCGATTGTCCCTCTTGGGGGATACTCCCACAGGTCTTAAATCTGGGACTCTCCACCGCTTGACCCTAGAACTGAAGAACCTTCTTGAATGTGAGGTCAAACGTCCTCAAGCAACTTAAAAAAGTCCAGACTCTTTTTCTTTCTGTGCCCTTGTTTATTTGTACCAGTTAAAAATCATGCAGCGCTATTTTGTAACAATTGTAGAATGAGAGGGGGGCCTGGCTAATTCCAGTCAAAAGAGAATTACAATAATCCAGACGACAGGTCACGAACACATGGATCAAAGTGTCTAGGTGGTTTCTAGGAGGGGGACTTAACCACAGGGTTGACATATGAGTCATGTTTAAGGCTGGGGTCTATTTTCACAACTAAATTGGTGATGCTGGACTTTTTATGCAGGACCAAAGAGGAAAGATCTAAAATCATGACCTCTGTCTTTCTTCTTTTTTCATTAAAATTAAAAAGGTTGAGTGCCATCCACCATCTTTCTGTATTAAACTTAAATTATGTGTGTTGTGTCTGCACCTCGCAGACCCCGCTGGTTCAAAGACTTATCACCCGTTAACAAAGCAAGACAAACAGCTTAACCGTTTTTTACTTGCTAGTAAGGGGAGTCTGGTCGGATCCTCAGAGCAGCACTTTTGCCCTCTACCTCAGACGACTCCAAAAGAACCAGCCTCCCCTGCAGCCTTTTATTCTCTCACACAGTTTCCCAAACAGCCACTGTTAAACCCCCCTGTGGTGCGCCATAAAATGTCATTAAACTAAGGTACTGAGCATGTGTATGTAACTTCCTGATCACAAAGGATCATCTCCCCTCACCCTGTGTATGGCTTAACCCCTCTAATGGTACACAAGCACAGGTGAGGTCATAAATGGCAAGAAGTAAACATCCTCCCTAAATAAGGACAGAGAACCTACACATAGGGTTTCTGCAGTTAAACACTATAACCAATTACCTCCCCCACCTAGATGTAGGCCGGGAGGAGGATGGAAACAGAAGAATGTTGTTGATCATACAGTTTGAACCAAGGCTTACAAATTTAAGTAGAACAATGACAACTATTATCAAAATTAACCTAACAATGTGACTTCAGCACAGATGGAAGATAAAAACACCTGATCACAGATGATTATTTTATTCTCATTAATGTTTTTGGGTTTTTTTTATCTGTGGTACAGCTGTAATCTCCTGAAGGAGGCGCCCTTCTCCTCCTGTAACACTGACATTGACCCAGAGCCCTACATAACCGCCTGCACCGACACTTTGTGTAAATATCCTGCAGTGGACGGACTCAACTGTCAGTTCCTGAAGGCCTACGCCAGAGCCTGCAGTCTACACAACCACACTCTGGATGGCTGGACATCAAAGACCGGCTGCTGTAAGACCTTAATAAGCTCTCCTTTGTTAAAGACCTGAACTCTGGAGTTTTAGAGCTCCCATGTTTTCAGGATAATACATCAGTGTGTTCCTCTGTAGCCTCTGAGGCCTTCTGTCAGGACAGGACCTGCAGCGATCACGAGTTCTGTGGTGAGAAGACAGTCGGTGGTGACACTCGCTGCTTCTGTCGGGACATTTTTGCCTCCAAGTACCAAGCAAACAACTCTTTGGGTACGACAGCTGTGACATCATCATCATGACAACAGGGCTGAATAATGGAGGAAAACTTCTAACTGTGATTTTTCTGACTGATATTGTGACGTTCAGGTGATCCAACGGTCTGCATGCAGGACTCTGCTTCAGTCACTCTGGTCGGTTGTCTCCTGGAGGACAAAGACATCAACTACTCTGCCTTACACCTCAACGACCCGACCTGCAGGGGTCAGGTGGACGAGCTCACCCACATGGTGACCTTCAGCTTCAACAGCAGCAACAGCTGTGGGACGGTGGTCACGGTGGGTTTCATCTCCTCCTCTTTACCTTCTACAAGCAGCCAAACATCTTCCATCATCTGCTGAGCTTCTCCTGCTCTGCTGCAGTTTGAGATCTTTCTGTGGGATCAGCTTCACCTCTGAGCTCTGTGGCTTCTCATCACGTTGACGATCTGTGTAGTTCATACACAGAAACATCAGAGTAGGAGTTTGATTCAGTACAGGAAGAAACTCTCTAATGTTTATGCTGTGTCAAAATAAAGTGACTTCATTTGATGTGCTCGACTTGTCTGCGTGACACGAGTGGTCAAAGGCAGAGACAGAAAGGAGACTAAAGCTGCTGTTGTTGCTTTTAAGAACAAAGTGAATGAGTTTGATGTTTTTGACGTGTCTATTTAGCAGATTGTTTCTGATGAAATCTGTGATTATAATCACTGACAAGATGTCATAAACATTGGACTGAAAAAACAAGGACACTTTCTTAACTTAACTTACTTAACTTCATACGTCTGAGTTAGAGGTCCATCATCTTCAAAGTGTAGTCAAAGTGTTGATGTTCTCAGATTAAAATCACTGTAAAGAGACTGAAAATAAAGCTAACGTGGCTTCATGTGTCTGTGCAAATAAAGCAAACAGAGCATGATTTACATTCACTTTTTCTAATTGAATAAAAATGATTCAGTGCACTTTGGGATTAATAAAGTGAATTGTCAGATGTTAAAAGTCAGTAACAACTTCTGATTGTGTGACTCTGCAGACCAACAACAGCCAAGTGATCTACAAAAACACCATCATGAACCAGAACAGCTCCTCTGACATCATCACTCGTCACGACCAAGTCTACATCGACTTCTCCTGCGTCCAAACTCAGCCGGACATCAAGACTGCCACCTTCAGGATCAGAGACAGGTGTGTGGTTGAATTACTTTAAGATGTGAAGCTTCTCATGAGGTTTGTGAGTCAGAGAAACCTGAAGTGTGTTTGTGTTCTGCAGCTCTGTGATCCAGCACATCACATCTGGAGTTTGGGATTACACTCTGACCATGAAGGCTTTCACTGACGCCGGCCGCACACAAGCTGTGGAGTCCAGCACTGAAGTGCAGCTGAACCAGAAGATCTGGGTGGAGCTGAAGACTGACGGGCTGGACGGAGACCTGGTCGTCATGGTAACCGACTCCTGCTGGGCCACTGACCAGCCATCACCCGACAGCACTCCGAGATACGACCTGATCATAAACGGGTGAGACAGACTCAGAGAGTCATGTGGTTTTGATCTCTCTCATGGACTCCTGAACAAAGTGTGTTTTCCTGTCTGTGAGCAGCTGTGCCAACCCTGCTGACCAGACGGTGCAGGTGGAGGAAAATGGACTGGGAACCTCCAACTACTTCTCCTTCAACATGTTCGAGTTCACCGGGGGCTCTGGTGAAGTTTTCCTGCACTGCAAACTCCACGTGTGTCCCAAACAGAACAACTGTGTCCCGGTACAGCTTTGTTACCAAACACATCACACACAATCAAATGTATCTCTCTTCTGTTACGATCATTAAACAGGTTATTTTCAATTATTCTTGTTTCTATTCTGACACAAAAGCTCAAATGTTCTCAGCAGATTCAGTCCTGAATGAAAGGATCAGTGTTGATCTTCTAAAGTCTGGACTTTGTCTCTCGTTGTCTTTAGACTTGTCCTGCAGGTGCTCGCAGACGCAGATCTGCCAGGTCCAAATATGAAGGTGAAGCCTTCATCAGCATGGCCTGGACTCATTAGGTAAGAAACAGTCTGCTAGTGCTGAGAAGTGTTTGTAGACAAAGTGCTGATTGTTAGTGCTGTAGCAAATATGTTTCCCATAGAAAAATGTTTTATTTAATTCAACAGAAAGATATTTACTAAGTTCCTCACCAATGAGTTTGTGTTTCGAACTGTCCTCTTGTGATAAACTAAATGAACTGCTGAGTGAGTGAAAACTCTTGGTGTGTCATCTGTAGCCTGACAGTCCAGGATCAGGGTGAAGGCCTGTAGTGTTTTCAACAAGGATGTTGGTGACACTGAGTTAAACCACAAATCAAGACCCTGGAGATTAGTTGCAGCTTGTTTAATTGTCTCCATGAACATCTGGGGAAAACTGAAATGACAGATAATAAACTCCATCTCAACAGGTAGAAGCATGTTTACATCAATAAAGTGCATAACGCTCACTAAAACATTCATTTCAGCAAACTATACATCAATATCCAAACCTATCTGTGTAAACTATCGTATAAAGAAACTTCCAGCCTGAATAATTCAGAGTAGATGGCATCTGATTACATTTCTATACTGCCTTTAGCATGTGGAGCTAGTTACCCAGCAAAAACCGAGCTGCCGGAAGTACTTGTCCTGAACCGGAAGTGCCTGACCAGAACCGGAAATACATTTTAGCTCTTTTCCTTTTAACAAAAACGTATCTAAAGCATGAATTATATATTTTAACATGTATTAATTTTTTTTTAATGACAAATATGTTTAGAATTATTTATTTTAAACGTATTAACTTATTTATTCAGAAAAATGCCTTAGGGCAACATACTCCATGCCTGGCCTCAGGAGGCCACTATGTTAAACAAACATTATGCAATCAGTCCTTTGGCAGGAGGAGGATAAATTCTGTAACCGGTCTCATAAATGTCTTTACATACCCTTGATCGCATGTCTTTACCTCAATCTTCCTTACTCGATTGTCATTGCTTGGGAATTTGGCAGTGATCCTGGCCATGGGCCAGCTGTTTCATGCAACCTGCTTGTCCTTGAGCAGAAACAGGTCACCAACTTGGAGGTTTCTGCGTGACCCAGTCCATTTCTGCCTTAGCTGCAATGTGGGTAGATACTCTCACCTCCAGCGTGGATAGGGGATAGGACGAAAGGTTTCTCTGTATCAGTGGACACTGGGACGAGCGACCTTGCATTTATTATGGCTGTAACTTCAGCCATGAGTGTCCAGATGAGTACTTGGAGGTGAGTGACTTAAGTTTTTACTTGTGGTCTAATTTCTGAGTCCTTATCTGGTTCAATCAGGTCAAACATTCCACTCACTTTTGTTGTATCTGCGGCAGGATGGTGGATGAAGGGTGGTCCGGGGAACCAGGTGGACTTTTTCAGTTGGAATGCTGACAATGACCTAGATCAGGGGTGCCCAATCCCGGTCCTCAAGAGCTACCGTCCTGCAGCTTTTAGATGCATCCTTGTTCCCACACACCCGAATCAAATGAATGGCTTGTTATCAGGCCTTTGCCAAACATGATGGCATGCTGAAGAGGTAATCAAACCATTTGATTCAGCTGTGTTGGAGTAGGGATGCATCTAAAAGCTACAGGATAGTAGCTCTCGAGGACTGGGATTGGGCAGCCCTGACCTAGATGCATGGTCTGGTGGATTTTCCTCTGTGTGCACATAATGCCACTATTCTGGCTTGATGACTGGCGAATGCGCCGTACTCTGTTGTGAACATATGCGTAAAACCTTTTTGACTACAGATGTAGCCAAGCACTACCTTACTGTCTGTATAGAAGTGCACTGCATCAAAGTTTAAGTCCAACTCATTTTGAATGAGGTCGGCCATTTCTGCTGACAAGCTGGCTGCACATAGTTCAAGCCTTGGTATTGTAGGTTCTGACAGGGGGGCTAGTTTTGCTTTGCCTATTACGAAGCCTACCTCGACGTTCCCATCTGTTTGATTTGCCTTTAAGAAGGCTATGGCTCCTCTGGCCTTAGTAGAGGCATCTGAGAAAAAACACAGTTCCTTGCGCTTTGCTCAACTTAGTGAGGTGGATGTGTAGGTTCTGGGAACATGTAGTTCTTTTAGGTTCTGAAGGGAATTTCTCCACATTTCCCATCTGCTTTGTTTATCCTCTGGAAGGGGTACGTCCCAATCTGAACATTCTGAAGTAAGCTCTCTGAGTAGGGCCCTTCCTTGGATTGTAACAGGTGCCAATAGGCCCACAGGATCGAAGATGCTATTGACAGAGGACAATACACCATGGCGAGTAATTGGCTTGTTTCAGTTGGCGACTGAGTAAGTGAATGTCTCTTGTTATTTCCCAAATTAAAATTAGTCCAAGGCTTCACTGGGATTGTGTCTCTTCACCACTTAAATCTAAATTTTTAATGACAGGAGCACAATCTTTTGGGCAGAAGGCCTGCAAAACAGCCTGAGAGTTAGAAACAAACTTATGCAGGTGCAGGTTGGGTCCAGCGAGTGGGGCTTGTGCTCTTTGAAGAAAATCTATAGCCTCAGCAGGAGAGGAAACAGAAATCAAGCCATCATCTACATAAAAGTGCCTCTCCACGAACTTTACTACATCTGCACCATAGTCCTTTGAACCTACTCTGAGGCCTTGCGTAGTCCATAAATGGCAACAGCAGCAGATGTTGAGTTGCCAAACACGTGGACTTTCATTCACTCGATAACTTCTTTGTTTAGATCGTTGTCCCTGTGCCACAGAAAACGGAGGAAGTTGCTGTGGTCATCATGCACCATTAAACAGTGAAACATTTGCTGTATATCTGCCATGATTGCAACATTTTCTGTCCGGAAGATGAGAAGAACTCCGACGAGTGTGTTACTTAAATCGGGGCCAGTAAGGAGGACATGGTTAAGTAAAGGTTTTTGTGGGTGGTAGACTCCAAATGTTGGAAGATACCAGCACTCTTCTCCTCTTTTCAGTGTGTGTGTGGGTGTGGGACCTCAGCATGACCATTGGAGAGGATCTTTTCTATAAAGGCCACATAATGCTGCTGTGTTTCAGGTTTCCTATTTAGCGTCCGTTTTGAGGATGAGAACCTTGTGGCTACCTGTTTTCTGTTTTTTGGTAATTGCTGGTGGGGTTCCTTAAACGGAAGTGGGGAAACCCAACTGTTTTCCACATCTCTGTACATAGCTTGGTCCATTATTTTTAGAAAGTGTCCTGTATTAAGTGAGCTGGTTTATTGTCGTTATCTGTCTGGTTAAAAAAATGTTTGACCCAGAGTTTGTTTGGGCACTTTACCTGGCCTATTTGTGTGTGACACTTCTTTGAGTTGCAGAAGGCTGCTGCATGGTTCAAAAACTGAAGGGCGGCCATTTTCTAGAACAACTGTCTTCAGGGTGCTGACTGTAGGCCTATGAACATTACCCAGACAGACCCAAACAACTACAATCCACCCTAGGTCTAGGCACTGGGCAAAGGGGGCATTATGGGGGCCATTAATTCTCTGCCTGACCTTCTGTGCCGGTAAAACATCTGCCATGTAAAACACATCCCTAGTAGCAGGAGTATTTTGGCTTTAGGGTCTAGTTCTGGGATGTACTTTGCTATGGTTTGGAGGTGTGGCTGGTGTAGCACTACGCTGGGAGTTGGGATTTCACTCCTATTGTTAGGAATGTCCTGACACTCTATGAGCAATGGTAGAGGGATAACTACTGACCTATCCAGTGACTCGATATGGAAGCCTTCAGCTGTTTTACCCCATGTTTCTACTACACCAGAGCATGTTCTAAGATTGCAGGAGAAAGGTTCACTTTTAATGTCAAAAAGTTCGAAGAACTCAGGCTTGGCTAAAGAACAAATGCTCTGATCGTCTAGTATTACATATGCCTTAACAGCTCTGTCTTTGTAACCTTTAGGGTACACCAATACAAGACATGGAACATGAACGTCCCCACTGACCTGGACCGCACACGTCTGTGCAGCTTGTTGTGACATCAACTGTGTCGTGACCAATGTTCCCTCTAATTTTTCATGTGTCTGAGCGAACACACAAACTCCCTGAGCGATCCCTTGGACCACTGTGAGCAACATCAGACGTGTGCACTGTGGTCACGCCGGCATCAAATCCATCCAAGTTACATGGTTTATTAAAATAATCAAATTACAGCATTTACATTTATGTTAGACTACTTTTAATTAACTGCTTTAACCCACTTACAATGAAAATTAAAATAAAAAAAAAAGAAAGAAAATTAAAATATATCTTGTTCATGACCTGTGTAGTATGTTAACACCATTGGAAGTAAAAAAAAAATAACTTCAACTCTAATTTTGAAAACACAGTTATTATTTTTTTTAATAGAGCTCTGACTTGTATTATGAGTCTGAGTCTGTGGTCTGGGAGAGACTCCTGTAACTCTGTCTGCAAAATACAGCATATAATGACCAATGTTGGGCAAATAATTATATAGTTAGTTCTTCAAAAAAACTTACTGAGTTTTGAAAACAACAAAGTTTTTGCAGCTGTTTACTTAAAATGCTGCCAAGTCGTTTTTTTAAACAAACATTTCAAAATATGTATTTATTTACAGAACAATCAGGTGTTCTGCATCAAATCTGATGCCACACAAATTATTTGTGCCACTCCAAAAAATTATTTGTGTCCACTATGAGATAAAGGAGAACATCAAAAGCCTGATACCTGCAGGCCTGACAACAGGAGATGTATCACTCCTGTAACACCCGTAACACTCACCTCATTGTTCTCACACACAACACAACTATTGACTACACACTAACCATACAAGATTTGCGCTAAACGTAGCAAATCAAAACACCGTAGTCACTCTTAAAACTTCCCCCCTTTCCTAAACAACTAAAAGCCATGTTGCCATATCATTTTTTGATTGGTCGACATTTTTCGAACAATAGGAAAGGGTGAGGGTTTTTTTTATTTTGTTTTTGCTCACAGGCGGAGAGTGCTTTCGAGCGTTTTCCTTTTAAAATGCTGTTTTTACCGTTTCTTCTCGCAGTAAATATAAACAACAATAGTATTCAGGAAGAAAACCAAGCATTACATATGTTTTTATCATAACACGTTGTCATTAACCTGGCTTCACTCCACATCAGCCACGCCGCTTTGCTAGCTAAAACACCGGTGTCGGCACATAAGGACGCTGTCACAGCCTGTCAACGACGTTGATTAGCTGCGTGTATACGAATGTGAATAGCATCATTGGCTGGACTATGGGATAAGGTGGCATCGTTCTTATCACATACTGGAGCAGCCAGTCACTTGCTGACTAACACTGCAAAACAGAATTGTTAACGTATTTACTTTAATTTCAATTCAGGTTAGTTTTTCTTTTTGTGTGCAATACAGCTTTTTTGTGCACAGAGACCATGCCAGCAGTGCGCAATTGCGAACACGCGCAGCTTAGAGGGAACATTGGTCATGACTGCTTGCTCTCTCCCCGCCATTCTCTTGTGCTGGAAGTGGAGGCTTGTTGGTCTGTGGTGGAGGACTGTGTCGTGACCTGTGCTTTCACATTCAGAACACTTTGCTGAAGATTTGCATTCCTTCGCAATATGAGTGTCTGAAGAACAGCATCTGAAGCATATTTCTTTTCTCTTTAAGGAAGGCCTTCCTTTCATCAAGTGATTTCTTCCTAAGCATGAATTACACATTTTAACAACATGTATTTATTTTTTTTATGACAAACATGTTTAGAATTATTTATTTTAAACGTATGAACTTATTTATTCAGAAAAATGCTTTAGGACAATACAAGGCCCATCTCAGCTCTGATGGTGAGCAGATGAGAGGAAGAAGTGACATGACAGAGAGGACTGAGGGTTGTTCAGCAGTCACAGTGGGGTCTGGTTTATCTTCTCAGGTGGTTTCCATGGTGACTCGGACTGACTTACAAGTTACTGACCTCCACGATGATCCTTGACTTCTGATTGGTCCTAAGCCAGATTTTGGATGTTGGAAAGACTGAGCTCAGTTCTGCGGCAAACTCCCACAGCTGGAATAAGCAGATGTTTTTTTAGAGCAGGACCAAACTGTCGTCTTTGACACATGATAAAGTTCAGATGATGTTTTTTTTTTTCAGTTTCATTAGTAACTTGGTGAAAGGGAAGAGTGTGAGCTGCATGTGATTTCCAGCCTAACCATATAAATAAATCTGGGGTAAATCTACACTCCTGAAACTTAACAGAATCAGATCTCACTAACACTGTCAGATATTTTACTTGAGTTAAGGATACCGGACATATTTATTTCTTGGCTATATTCATAGAAAGAAATATATAAACACAGGTCCAAAGCATCCATGAACAGTGAGGCCTTAACCAAAGCGGTATCTTTCTTTCTCAGGTTGTTGTAATTTAAAATGATTTAGGTACAAAATGATGAAAATTTCCAGTGAATCAAGTAAAAAATGGTTTATGCTGTGAACATGAAGTGATTCAAAAGTAAATATGAAAATCATCTCTTTAAGAAGGTGGTAATCAGGGTAAAATATTTAAAGGGGATCATCTGGTTTCTTACTCTTTGTTTTGTAGCTGAATGTTGTAAAGGTGAAGGTGTGTGGATTTCTTTTTCACCTGTTATCAGACCATTACAATCATGTGAAGTATGCAAGCAGAGTCTCTTTAACTCCGATTGTCTTATAAAACAAGCCGGATGCAGCTCAAAGTGGACACAGCTGCTGAACTGTTATTAGCGAAAGAACCAAGAGAGGACCACAGCTGAGTTATCAAAGTTGTAATTTGGTCTCTTTAAGGCAGGTGAAACAAACCAGTGCTGGAGTCCATGTGACAGAAAACTGACCAGCTGTAACCAAAGCTGCAGTCAGCTGATCTGTGGCCCTAACTTTAAACAACTGTGTGACAGTAAAACGAAACAGCTGGTTTATGTGTTTCCCATTTGAGCTGCTGATTGGCACTTAAAGTTGCAGGACAGCATCACCTTTACTGTGATCTTTAGTGCTCTGATAAGCTCAAGAACATATGGAAGTTACATCTTTCCTTTTAGAAAACACACAGTACAAAGTGAGCATGATTTCATGGTGACTTTTTCCTTTCTGTGTTGTTTTTGGAGGCAGCAGTGTTGATAACAGCACATGAAACTGAGACTTGATGCTCTGCTTTGTCACCTTCACGCTTTACTGTTTGTTCCAAAAGACCAAAAATAAATAAATAAAGGACATGGGTAATAAAATAACCAGAGTTTGTTTTTTCTCTTCTTTGTCACTTCCACTCAGAAACTGTTTGTTGCCATCAGCTGTTTCCAGGTGTTTCCAGCTGTTTCCAGGTCCATTTCTCTTTCAGTTCTAAGATTATAAGATCAAAAGCACATTTCTTTCATGTCAGTCCGTCCTTGATGCATATATGTGTCGTACTGTTTCACAATGTGTGCCCCATGGACCTTCACAAATACGTTGTCTGATTTGCTCCATCATCAAACTTTGTCTTGAGGTTCAGCTGCTCAGGAGGATGAGATCAAGAAGTGTGACAAAAGGGTCATTGCAAATATTGCAAAGTCAATCCAAACACCAGCAACTGTGAGAAATGTGATGCGCTTCACACAGGAAAGGAATGTCTTTCAATGTCACCGTTTGTCTTTGGCTAAACTCGTGAAACAGCCACGTGTGTCACACCTTTTAATAGTTTCATAAGCTTTTCATGCCTATGTTTCTTTAATTATGCCTTGAATACAGGCCATTTGAATTAAGTGGAGATATCATCTGAAATTCAGGAGCGGGAACACTCCTCCTTCACGCCCCTTCGGACCTCAGACTATAAATGCCCCCTTCTCCAATACCCGCTGTTCTCTGGCGAACTTTCTAAGAGCTTAAAATCCTACTCACCCTTTCGGCTCATTACCATGGATTCCCTGTCGCTCAGCCCATTGAACGAAGACCTCATTCTTTCTCCGCCTGAATTTCCCCTGGCAGTCCTGGATCCGCAGCCTGTATTTCCAAGCGGGGCAGCCGTGGAAAGCCCGATTACCACCGGCCCGTCCGGGGAGCGCTCCAGCGGCCATTCTCGCCGCTCGGCTGTATCCATTGCTCCGAACTCCTCTCTCCGCTCGCTTCAGCAATACAACGGCTCTGGTTGCTGTTCATCCCAGCGAAACTACGACCTCCGAACCGCTATTAGAGGTCGACCCACCTCCAGCAAAAGTTCAAAGCGGAGCTCCACACCGGATCACTCTGAGACACGTCTCCAGCACTGCGGAGCACCCCGGAAATCAAAACCATCTCAGTGTCCAACTCCGAGGAAACGCCGCTGTTCCCACGCCCGGGTGAGGTCTCCCGAAGATTCTTTACCGTCGAAGGTCTCGGACTGGACCATTGCCTGTCTTCAACGAGTTTTGAAAGAGAGAGGCATTTGCTTTCGCCGGTTCATGGACAAAAGAATTTCTGTGGCTGCAATATGACGAGCTAAATAACCAGGGCTGCACATAAGTGGTCCGCAGGTGCGCATTCACTGTCAAAATAAAAAACACGCACAAGGGTTAGGGTTAAATTTAAAAACTGTACTTTTGAGTTAAAATATATATTTATAATTTTAATAAATGACAAATTAAAAAGACATGAACATTTTTTTGTATCGAAAAAATATTGAACCGTGACACCAAAGTATCGAACCGTGAATTTTGTGTATCGTTGCACCCCTAATATATATATATATATATATATATATATATATATACATATATATATATATATATATATATATATATATATATATATACATATATATATATATATATATATACGTACATACATACATAAGCTGGGGTCCTCTACCGTCTGTATCTGGAAGTCCCACAGGATCTTAGCTCGGTCATTCCCCATCACCCTTGGGGGCATCTCCCATTTTGACCTCAGGACTTCCAGGTAATATTTGCCACAGATGTTCCTGTACACTATACAGGCAAGGGATACATGAAACACCACTTGGTTATGGCGTTCCATGTATCCCCTGCCTGCTAGCATCTTGCACCCTGCTGTTATGTGCTGGATTGTCTCAAACCCTTGAGGAGTTTGCCCCCTCACATATGCTAATGTGCCACAAACAGGACTTTAATATCACCAACCATTCCCATGTTATTACGGTGTATCCATATAAATGGTTCACCCTGTATATGTCTATGAAGTAATTTTAAGATGAGCTACTAAACAACAGTTACCCAGTGTACTTCATAAAACTAGTGCCTATCGCACTTTGGTAATATAATGTAGATATAATATGTCCAAAATTAAATTCATTGTATTAATAAATGATATGTATTTAATCCATTATATCTCACTGTGAGGCAGTTGTCATCGCCCATTTAAACATTGAGGAGAGTTCATGTTAAAGTTTCAACATTAACTTTTAACCCATGAACTTCCCAAGAGACATCTACTGAACATCCTGATGCAGTCATGTGACAAGTGAGTGTAAACATCGGCTTGTTCCAGCTGTGGGAGTTCACAGCAGCACTGAGCTCAGCCTTTTAACATCCAGGATCTGTCAAGGCAGGGTGGCCAGTGTGTTTGCATAGCGGATGAAAAAGTAGGAACGGGAGAACAAAAAGTGAGCTGTTTATTTGGCTGATAAGAAAAAAAAACACAAAACAAATACAAGGGAAACTGGGGCATAACTAAACAAGAAACTAAATTGGGGAAAGCTAACACTAACTACAAAAACTATGACATGAGAACATGAACATGAGCAGGAGCATGAAAAACTCTAAGACCTGACATGACATGAAGAAATACAAACAGATGAACCGACACTGAACAAACGGAGCCAGAGGACTTCAATACATAGGAGAGCAGTGAAGGAAGTGGAAACACCTGGGGAAAAACAGCTGACACAAATGAATATGGTTGTGTCCAAATTCATGGGCTGCATCCTCCTGAGGACCCGGCCTTCGCGGTCTACGTGGGCGGTCTAGCCTTCTGATTAGCGTCACCGCTGTCTCGGTGGAGTTTAATAAACTCAGCCGTCTGCTCCTTGCTATCTAAAATATAACAGGACACTGGCGTAAATTCTCGACTGTCTCATACTTCTCTTTAATCAGTTTTCTGTTTGACGTTTAGTCAGCTGTGTAAAAACCAAGGAGGAACCCACCCGGGGGATTAATAAAGTTTTATTTTATCTAATCTAATAACTTTAATCTCAGCCAAACCGATTTACTCACAAACAAACAAAACACTGAAAAAAGCCCAACAATAATATTTTTAGGTTGTCTAAGTAACTTATATATTACGTTTAACCCGAGCAGCGAAAGTCCGCGGTGATCTGAAAATGATGTGCCGGGAGTTGTGCCGTTCTCGGCCGCATCAGTAACCCTCGAGCTCCCGGCTAGCTATCGAGCTGGTGGGTAGCAGACGTCTCCGAAAACGTCGAAGCACTTTTGCAAATATGGGATATCTTGATGAACCGAGCAGATATTTGATGTTTACACAGCTACTTCCTCGCCTGAAAATATGTTAAAAGTTTATTTTGTGACCCAGAAAGATTAGTAAGCGTAATCTTAAAACTTAGTAGCGGCCGCCATTATTGGAAACTGGAGTTTGGCTGGGCCGCGCTATGAATTCTGGGATGTGGTAGGCCACGAAGGACACACCCGACCCATCCTTCAAATTCGGGGAAAAGGAGGACGCATTTGTCGGCTGCATTCGGAGGAGTCTACGAATTTGGACAGCCTTCGGCGCGTCGCTGTGACGTAATCGGTCTACAAATGCGGCCTCAGGAGGATGCAGCCCATGAATTTGGACACGACCTATTATGCCACAGGGGAAGCAAAACTAAACACACTGAACAGGGAAACCAGACCTTTAAAATAAAACAAGAAACCTGGAGAGACACGACATGAACTGGGACACGTGTAACAGCAGTCTGGCGAGGAAGGAGCGGCTAGCCGGTCCAGCGGGCATGTGGTGTGGAGGTTAGCCGGATAACACGGAACCAGTCGGTTAAATCCAATAACAGACCTTTATTCGCCGTCAGCAACATTACACTTTATAAGCCAGGTCTCCTCGGCTGTACTCGTCCGAACCTACATGCGCGGGGATTGGTACCACCAGCGCCAGCTTGTCACAACAGTAAGTAAGGTGCTTTCTTGGAGCATGGAACATGAGCAGCATGAAATGGCTGCCGCTAACAACTCACACACCCACTAGGAGACCCCCACAGCTACTACAATAGTTGGGCAACCCCCCCTAGTGGTGCTATAACCCAAAAGGTTTGTTACACACGCAAGCTTGAGACAAGAGACAGAGAGAAGGAGAAGGACACAGAGGAGAGAGACACAAGGGGAACCTTTATAGACAAGGAGATAACACATGAAAAAAAGGAAAAAGACTCATAAACAACGAGACATGGACAACAACATAAACTAGACTAAACTTCAACTAAGACAAGCTAATAATAACCCCAGAACTTAACATTATCTCATAAGAGA
The DNA here is from genome assembly GCF_057382275.1 of Copadichromis virginalis. Classification (NCBI taxonomy): domain Eukaryota; kingdom Metazoa; phylum Chordata; class Actinopteri; order Cichliformes; family Cichlidae; genus Copadichromis; species Copadichromis virginalis. Next base: position 21,653,509 of record NC_140620.1, on the reverse strand, counting down.
AAAAAAACCCCCACAATAACTCAAAATGCTGGGTCAAGGACGCAGGCCCAACACAGGATCTGGATCAGGACCAATCAGAAGTCAAGGATGATCATGGAGGTCAATAACCTGTAGGTCAGTCCGAGTCACCGTGGAAACCACCTGAGAAGATAAACCAGACCCCACTGTGACTGCTGAACAACCCTTCATCCTCTCTGTGGTGTCACTTCCTTCTCTTAAATGTTTATCGTTGGTATTGAGATGGACATTTACCTTAAGCCAGGGCTTTTCACTCACTCAGCAGTATATTAAATTTATTACACGAAGACAGTTGGAAACAATTTCATTGGTAGGAACTCAGAGAATATCTTTCTCTTAAATTGAATGGAGACATTTCTCTGTGGGAAACATGTTTGCTACACCACTAACAATCAGCACTTTGTCTACAAACACTTCTCAGCACTATTAAAAAAGCAGACTGTGTCTCACCTAATGAGTCCAGGCCATGCTGATGAAGGCTTCACCTTCATATTTGGACCTGGCAGATCTGCGTCTGCGAGCACCTGCAGGACAAGTCTAAAGACAAAGAGAGACAAAGTCCAGACTTTAGAAGATCAACACTGATCCTTTCATTCAGGACTGAATCTGCTGAGAACATTTGAGTTTTTGTGTCAGAATAGAAACAAGAATAAGTGAAAATAATCTGTTTAATGATCGTAACAGAAGAGAGATACATTTGATTGTGTGTGATGTGTTTGGTAACAAAGCTGTACCGGGACACAGTTGTTCTGTTTGGGGCACAGGTGGAGTTCGCAGTGCAGGTAGACTTCACCAGAGCTACCAGTGAACTGGAACATACTGAAGGAGAAGTAGTTGGAGGTTCCCAGTCCGTTGTCCTCCACCTGCACCGTCTGGTCAGCAGGGTTGGCACAGCTGCTCACAGACAGGAAAACACACTTTGTTCAGGAGTCCATGAGAGAGATCAAAACCACATGACTCTCTGAGTCTGTCTCACCCGTTTATGATCAGGTCGTATCTCGGAGTGCTGTTAGTTGATGGCTGGTCAGTTGCCCAGCAGGAGTCGGTCACCACGACGACCACGTCGCCATCCAGCCCATCAGTCTTCAGCTGCACCCTGATCTTCTGGATCAGCTGCACTTCAGTGCTGGACTGCACAGCTTGTGTGTGTCCAACATCAGTGGTCGCACACATGGTGAGAGTGTAATCCCAAACTCCAGATGTGATGTGCTGGATCACAGAGCTGCAGAACACAAACACACTTCAGCTTTCTCTGACTCACAAACCTCATGAGAAGCTTCACATCTTAAAGTAATTCAACCACACACCTGTCTCTGATCCTGAAGGTGGCAGTCTTGATGTCCGGCTGAGTTTGGACGCAGGAGAAGTCGATGAAGACTTGGTCGTGACCATTGATGATGTCAGAGGAGCTGCTCTGGGTCATGATGGTGTTTTTGTAGATCACTTGGCTGTTGTTGGTCTGCAGAGTCACACAATCAGATGTTGTTACTGACTTTTAACATCTGACAATTCACTTTATTAATCCCAAAGTGCACTGAATCAGTTTTATTCAATTAGAAAAAGTGAATGTAAATCATGCTCTGTTTGCTTTATTTGCACAGACACATGAAGCCACGTTAACTTTATTTTCAGTCTCTTTACAGTGATTTTAATCTGAGAACATCAACACTTTGACTACACTTTGAAGATGATGGACCTCTAACTCAGACGTATGAAGTTAAGTAAGTTAAGTTAAGAAAGTGTCCTTGTTTTTTCAGTCCAATGTTTATGACATCTTGTCAGTGATTATAATCACAGATTTCATCAGAAACAATCTGCTAAATAGACACGTCAAAAACATCAAACTCATTCACTTTGTTCTTAAAAGCAACAACAGCAGCTTTAGTCTCCTTTCTGTCTCTGCCTTTGACCGCTCGTGTCACGCAGACGAGTCGAGCACATCAAATGAAGTCACTTTATTTTAACACAGCATAAACATTAGAGAGTTTCTTCCTGTACTGAATCAAACTCCTACTCTGATGTTTCTGTGTATGAACTACACAGATCGTCAACATGATGAGAAGCCTCAGAGCTCAGAGGTGAAGCTGATCCCACAGAAAGATCTCAAACTGCAGCAGAGCAGGAGAAGCTCAGCAGATGATGGAAGATGTTTGGCTGCTTGTAGAAGGTAAAGAGGAGGAGATGAAACCCACCGTGACCACCGTCCCACAGCTGATGCTGCTGTTGAAGCTGAAGGTCACCATGTGGGTGAGCTCGTCCACCTGACCCCTGCAGGTCGGGTCGTTGAGGTGTAAGGCAGAGTAGTCGATGCCTTTGTCCGCCAGGAGACAACCGACCAGAGTGACTGAAGCAGAGTCCTGCATGCAGACTGTTGCATCACCTGAACATCACAATATCAGTCAGAAAAATCACAGTTAGAAGTTTTCCTCCATTATTTAGCTCTGTTGTCATGGTGATGTCACAGCTGTCGTACCAAAAGAGTTGTTTTCTTGGTACTTGGAGGCAAAAATGTCCCGACAGAAGCAGCGAGTGTCACCACCGACCGTCTTCTCACCACAGAACTCGTGATCGCTGCAGGTCCTGTCCTGACAGAAGGCCTCAGAGGCTACAGAGGAACACACTGATGTATTATCCTGAAAACATGGGAGCTCTAAAACTCCAGAGTTCAGGTCTTTAACAAAGGAGAGCTTATTAATGTCTTATTAAGGTCTTAATAAGGTCTTATGGCAGCCGGTCTTTGATGTCCAGCCATCCAGAGTGTGGTTGTGTAGACTGCAGGCTCTGGCGTAGGCCTTCAGGAACTGACAGTTGAGTCCGTCCACTGCAGGATATTTACACAAAGTGTCGGTGCAGGCGGTTATGTAGGGCTCTGGGTCAATGTCACTGTTACAGGAGGAGAAGGGCGCCTCCTTCAGGAGATTACAGCTGTACCACAGACATAAGAAGAAGTTGAAGATAATAAAATGATCATCTGTAATCAGATGTGTTATCTTCTATCTGTGCTGCAGTTATATGTGATGTACCACAGAGATCAAGGTACAACACAGATGTTTCCTACTGTGTGGATCTGCTCACCGTTCAGTCACACTGGTGCAGTCGATCGTGCTGTCAGCAGTCTCACTGTACTGCATCTCACAGCTAGGGGGCGACAAACAACAAAGTTCAGGCTCATTCATACAAACAGAATATCTGCAACATCAGCAGCAGCAGTCAGAGGGACTCGGAGCTTGTGATGAGGTCTTACCTGGTGGAGCTGTACTCAGAGAGTCTCAGGTCACTCAGAGACCTGCTGGAATTTCCACACAGACCCTCCACAGATGAACCAGCAGGTCCTGCACAGGATCAGGACAGAATGAGTCAGATCAGCATCAATATTTAAACTGGACACACACAACAGCTCAATAAATAACAGCACAGTTTACAGTTTATGTTACATGAATTAAACTTTATCTTCTGCACCTTCTAAGAGGATCTGTGCGGTGTTGCCATCAAAGAAGACAGAGATGATGAGGTTGGAGAGTTCGGCAGTGACTCCAGTTTGGTCCTTAGAGAGCTGCACACCATGAACCAGCTGAGATGAGCTGCTGAGGGTCAGTGTGGAGTCGTCCAGCTGCATCACAGCAGAGACAAAGTGGTGGAAACACTGAGTGAAACATGTCAAACACACAAACAGGCTGATTTCACAGCAACAACCACTGAGTCCAGCAGCTCTGAAAGAACTGCTTCTAACAGCCCTGAGAAGAACGATGCGAGGAGACACAGCAGAGGATGAGGGAGGACTTTGGATCAGACTCCACTCTGACACATGAACTGTGGCTGTAGGTCGCTTACCTGAACTCTCCCACCTTGTTCCAGGTGAATGTAATGCCCGTCCACACGCAGCGTCACACTGTCCAAAAAGCTCACATCTTTACGACGTCTGTCCCTGAAGTTCCCCAAAACATGGAAGTCTGGGAGTGACGGAGTCGAGAACAGAGAGTACGCACACCGATCCTGGATGGAGTTAATCTGGCCGTGGACGTCAATGACTGTGTGGTTTTTTCCCATATTACTAACATGCCAATTTGTTTGTTGTGATTTATTATCAGCCAGACTCATATTTGCTTTAAATGACAAATTTATTTAAGACGGAGTGATTTATCTAAGTCTGGGATGGTATGTGTTAATGGCCGCTCATAGATCCTACCTGCCGGATCTTCTTTTCATTGATATCGCTGTTATGACTGATGAAGCCGAGCTGGTGAGTTTCTGTGTTAACCAAGTAACGTGTTAAAGCTATAAATATGACTATTACTAAACTGTACTGTCATTAATAGTGTTGCTTTGTTAATGTTGTATGGTTGTTTTATTTTGTGTCTTTCAGTTGATTACCTGGCATCTGTAAAGGCACGGTTACTGTACTGGTGTTAGTTTATGGTTGTGGAATAAACTTATAAAAGGCAGCAATCAGATGTCCGAGCCTGAGTACGACACAGTTTCATCAGTTAAAACACACCCTTACGGTGGGAGTTTGCTAAATTAAAAGTAGTTAACTTAGTAAAAACCGTACAGTAATCAACACTTAGCCACCCCCCGCGACGGAGAAGTGGAGGAGGGTCTGTGTCGACTACGGAGAATCCAGCAATTAGACGGAGCCCGGCCGATCGTCACGGCCGATCGACACGGCCGATCGACGTGACTTCGTTCTCAAAACACCGTCAAGCCCTCGTACGTGAGAGACTGTGTGTGGATTTCTTTGCTGGGACTATTAGGGCGCTGGCATAGGATAAGCCGGCCGCCGAAAACGAACTTTTAATTCAGTTACTAGCCGCTAAGCGACCGGAAGTGGGTCGCCGCCATCTTTGTTGAGGGCAAAGGAATAACGCCGGTAATAAACAAGAAGGAAAAGTCAGTATGGCATCCCGAGAAGAATTAAAGAAAAGGCGGTCCTCTGCGCAAGCAGTTTTTACTAGGAAAGCCAATTCCATTGCCTTTAACATTGACCTTCTGACTGAACATGACCTCATGTGTGAAAGTAGGACACTCAAAGACAGTTATAGTGAGGTTTGTGATAGCAGTTTTGATTACATCGCTGCTATGGAAGAAGAAGATGCAAGTGGGCTTGCAGCAGAAATAGCTGAGGTGGAGAAGAAGCTGCAGGACTGCCGCTCAAAATACCAGACCACAGAAATGAAGCTAAAGGAAGCGTCATGGTCTCGTTGTGCATCAGGTCAGTTTGACAGTCTAAGAGTTGACCTAAAAGATATGATTAGCCAGGTGGAAGCGCTCAAAACGGGTCAAATAAAACAGGATCAGTTTGATTCAATGCTCCCTGCTGTGGAAGGCCGAGAGGAAGCTCTGAGTGAGTTTGTGCATAAGTGGGATCGTTATGTTCCAGAGAAAGAAGTGAACGTTATGCGAGCTTGTCTCAAAGAGTTCAAGGAAAGGAGGAGAGTGGCTATGGTGATGCTGGCTACCACCCTAGATGGAAGAAGGAGATCTGGGTGTGGCGACCTTAGAAGCAGGACTAGCAGTGAAGGTGAAAGCAGTGATGAAGGTGGCGCTGACGGTGGAGTGACGGCCAGCACTAGCAAGCCCAGTGGGCCCGCTGCGACCGGTGGAGATGATGGCCCAGCGCGTGCCAGTGGTGCGCTAGATGCTGACGTGCACCCTGCTGCATGCCAAAGTGCCGCAGTGGGCAGTAGTAACCAGGTTATTGATGAAGGTGGCCCCGATGGAGCACGAGCTGCAAGTCCTTCCATTGCAGCCCTTCAAGCGCCACCACAGGGACCACTATACCAGGGTCTGGGGAGTCCTGTGTTCAACCCTGGCCTCTCAGGCACGCCACAGCAGCTTCGAGGAGTGCATGGTGTGAGACCCAATGGCGCTGGGGCAGGACAGAGCACGTCTACCGTCTCTCAAGGATCACTCGGAACAAGGATCGCACTCGCACCCCTGAGCCTACCAAAGTTCTTTGGGGACAGGAGAAGCTACTGGCGCTGGAAGAGTAACTGGGGGATCCTCCAAGCGTTAGCGGAACCCACAGGTTCCCCGGAGTGCAGGCTCTTCCACCTGATGGACAGTATTGCTGATCCAGTAAAATGTGAACTTAGGCTGTCTCACTGCCGTACAGCGAGTGAGGTTTTCCGAGTTTTAGAGGACTGTTATGGTGACGTATCACAGATAGCAGATGACATTGTACTTGAGCTACAGGAGTTACCGGGCGTGCGCAACAACAAACCCAGAGAGGTTTTACAGTTGATCCAAGCTGTAGAGAGGGCGCTGTTGGACTTAATAGACCTAGGTTGTGAAGATGCCATAAAAAATCAGTTAGTGATCCGGTCACTTGAGAGTAAGCTGCCGGACAGTATGAAAGAAAGGTGGCTTTTGTACCGATGTGATCCTGTCAATGATGTCAGTCCACAGAACCGGTTTGATAAGCTATGGCAGTTCCTGAAAGATCAGAAGACAGTTCTGGTGCAACTGGAGCAGTTGCAATCCATCAGACAGTCTAATACTGCCAGGGCAGCCGATCCGAGCCCCCGCGAGAAACCAAAAGAGAGGCCTGATCGGAGGATAGAGAGACGTTCGTTCACCAAGGCTACTGCGAGCGAGACGAGAGGTGAGCTGTCACAGAATCCTTGCTGTTTGTGTGGCGAAGAGGGTCACACAGGGCGTTTATACCGCTGTAAGACGTTTAAAAAGGCCAACCCGTCAGAGCGGAGAGTTTACGTGAAAAAGACAAAAGTATGTCCCAGGTGTCTGGACTCTCATGGGAGTGATGACCCGTGTAGTAAAAACTTTCTGTGTCGTAATGAAGGATGCAGAAGGGGTGATGCCTCATCGGATCACCATTTCTTCCTGTGTCTTAAGATCCCAACTAGGAAAGATGCAGCTAGGCAAGGGATAAAAGGGGATAAAAGGAGAGAACCCCGAGGCCCGACGGAAGAGCAAGAGGCTGTGTTTGCTGGCCTAGGTCTGTCCCCGGAGCAGCTGGCGGCTGTTCGAAGGGCTTGCACAAACAAAGTAACTTCAAAGTTGTGGGCTGGCAGAGGCTCAGAAGATGAGAGTTGTCTGAAGGAGCTCCCGGTCCTCATGATGTTGTTGGACGTCACCACCAAGAGGGGAGACTGGATTGGAGCACTCATCGATTTAGCCTCTGACACGAATTATATCACCCACGAGGCAGCGGAGAGGCTTGGTCTGCCTGGTGAACCAATCACCTTAGTTGTTCATGGTGTTGGTGGCATGGAGGCAAAAGTAGAGACAAAGAGATACCTGGTGAGCATAAAAGTAGCCACAAAGAAGGGAACATGGCGACTCCATGAGATGGTTTGCTATGGATTAGAAGAGATTGCCAATGTGGGTCACGTCGTGGACTCGGGGCGCCTGGAGAAGTTTTTCCCAGGCTCCGTCGAACCCGGGGAACTGATTCGCCCGGAAAAGATTGAGCTACTCATCAGCACCCGGGAGGGTCGTCTAGCCCCCCAGAGAATGATGAGGTGCGGTGACTTGGTTCTGTGGGATGGTCCGTTGGGGAAAACCATCAGTGGTGCACACCCAGATCTGTTTGAAGATGTGGAGGTGACTGCACGACTCTCATCGACCCATTTTGCATGCTCCATGATGGCGGAGTCTCAGAGAGTTGTGGCCCTCCATAACTGCTGCCCAAAACCAAAGAACGGCGTAGAAGTCGGTACCACGGCTACATCCAACACTGAGATCATCAAATGGCTGCAGTGGGACAGTATTGGTGCCGCCTGTGATCCCATGTGTGGCGGGTGCCGCTGCGGGAAGTGCGCCCCTGGAGGGAAAGAAATGTCACTTGCTGATGAAAGAGAGTTGGAGATCATCAGAGGAGGTCTAACCTTCAAGCTGAGTGACAATCATAGTGACAAACCCCATTGGGATGCTAAATATCCCTGGAAAGAGGACCCTGCGACCCTGCCTAACAACCGCAAAGCTGTGGAGGCGACTTTCCTGAAGTCAGAAAAGCGCCTCGAGAAAGATCCGCTATGGAAGGCAGCTTATGCTAAGCAGGTGTGCGACATGCTGGCTAGGGGGGCCGCTATCCAGCTTTCCCAGACGGTGTTGGACGAGTGGAAAGGAGCGGTGTGGTGGATAAACCATCTGATGGCGCCCAACCCACACTCCAACACCACGCCGGTGAGGCTCGTTTGGGACAGCAGCCAGGTGTACAGAGGTGTTAGTTTGAACAGCATCTTGATGAAAGGCCCAGATGTCCTGAATCCCATTAGGGCAGTGCTGCTCCATTTCCGGGAGGGAGAGCATGCGGCAATAGGGGATGTCTCCAAAATGTATAACTCTGTATGGCTGGAGGATCAAGAGGTGCATGTTCACCGCTTCTTGTGGAGGCATTCCCTGGAGGAGGACATCAAGGATTATGCTGTGGTGCGTGTGAACATGGGTGACAAGCCTGCAGGTTGTATCGCTCAGGTTGCCATGCGAGAGACTGCCCTTCTGCCACAGTTTGTCAACAGAGTGGAAGAAAGACGTGTCATTGAAGAGGATACTTACGTGGATGACATCCTTGTGTCCCACAACGACCTTGAGAGACTGAGCGAGATCCTTGAGGGGGTTGAAACCATTCTCAAGCATGGTGGGTTTTACCTCAAGCCTTGGGTGCGGTCTGGCTTTAGTGGGAGGCAAGGTGCTGTTCCTGCCGAACCAGAAACCATCATGTTGCCCAACCAGCTGCGGACCGAGGACAACAAGGCCTTGGGTGTGGGTTATCTCGTGGAAGAAGACAAGCTCTTCCTCATGGTGGCTATTAACTTCTCCGCAAGAAAGAAAAAGATGCGTACTCAAGTAGACCTCACTGAGGAGAACATAGGGGAGAAGACGCCAAATCCCCTCACCCGCCGTATGCTTCTAAGTCAGGTAGCAGGGCTCTATGACCCCCTTGGTCTGGCGACGCCCCTGAAGCAGAAAGGTGTTATTCTTGTCAGAAGAGCCTTTCAGGAGGCCGGGATACTGACTAAGGATACGTGGGATAAGCCGCTGTCTAGTGAACTACGTGGGAGAGCGATCAAGCTCTTTGAGGAGTACGCGCGGCTGAGTACCATCACCTTTCCCAGGAGTATTACACCATCCGGCTGGGTGGGTAAACCATGGGGGATCACGTTCTCTGATGGAAGTTGTGACTCATACGGAGCGGTCCTCTACCTGCGCTGGGAAACATCTGGAGGGGTTAAGACCCGGCTCGTGGAGTCCAAGGCCAAATTGACTCCAATTGAACAAAAGGGAGATGCTGTCAAGGCAGAGATTTGTGGAGCTGTTTTTGCCACTCGCCTGAAAGGTTACTTTCTGAAGTACAGTCGGTTGGAAATAGATCGTTGGTACCATTTTCTGGACAGTCAGACTGTGTTAGGTGCCATCCAACGGGAGAGTTACGGGTTCCAGACCTTCTTTGCCAATCGAGTGGGAGAGATACAGAAGACTGGGCCTGTGACCGACTGGTGGTGGCTTCCTGGCCAGTTCAACGTGGCTGACCTGGTCACAAGAGGATGTTCCCCTGAGCAGCTTGGTGAGGGCTCTTCATGGCAGACCGGTCCCATGTTCCTAACCAAGCCAGTAGAGGAATGGCCCATAAAGTCAGCTGCAGAGGTGGCCTCTGGGACTAGAGAAGTCGTCAGTCGACTCCAAAGAAAGGCTTTTTCTGCCATCTTAACAAGGTCGCAGGAAAGGGCGCAGACTACTCCAGATGGTTTTGATAGCGTCAAAGCCGTGGTCGGCGGCCGAGTAAGTCCAGAGCTTTTACCATTCAGCAACAAGGTTACGTCTTTTGAGACTAAGGGGTCTCCTTCTGTTGCTTCTAATGTCTGCAGGATCAAGGAGTGCTGGGGTTCAGCCTTGATAAATCAAGTAGATCTTTCACGGTTCAATTCTCTAGCCAAGCTCTGTGGGGCCATAGCTTATGTCCACAGAGCCTTGCGCTTTTGGTTATCTGGCAGGGGTCGAACTGCTGTAGGATTAAAGTGGGAGGCAGTGCCCACGGCTCAGGAGCGAGTAGAGGCGTTTCAGGACTTATGCCTCGCCGCCCAAGCAGGTGTGACTTTCCCTACGACGACGCTCAACCGCCTGGTTGTGCGCAAGGATAAAACAACGGGGCTCTTGATGTGCTATGGTCGGATTCAATCCGTTGAGGAGGAGAGGTCCGGGGTCCCTTTGATCCCCTACAAGTGTCGGTTAAGCTCTCTCCTCGCTGAGGACGCCCATCGTGTCAACCACGAAGGTGTTTCTGCCACCCTTCTTCGGATGAGGAAGAGGGGCTGGGTAGTTCAAGGTCCCAGGATCGTACGGAAGGTGATTGATTCGTGCGTAAGTTGCAGAAAGTGCAGGGCCAAGCTATGCACTCAGGTGATGAGTGATCTTCCTCCCGTACGTACTACGCCAGCAGCCCCTTTTGAGTACACTACTTTGGACTTGTTTGGTCCATATTTTGTCAGAGACTCAGTAAGACGACGAGTGAAGAAGAAAGTTTGGGGCGTGGTTTTTAGCTGTATGGCCTCAAGAGCAGTTCATGCAGACATAGTTGAAGATCTGTCAACTGAGGGCTTCCTGAAGGCATACCAGCGGTTTACTGCCCTGAGGGGTCACCCCAAGAAACTCTGGTCTGACCAGGGGACCAATTTCGTGGGAGCTAAACCTGCGCTGAAGGAGCTCTATGATTTCCTTGCGGGTATCGACAAAGACGAGATCCAAAGAAAGGCAGCCGTAGTTGGGTCTGACTGGATGTGGGAGTTTAGTCCAGCGGACTCCCCACACCGGAATGGAGCAGCAGAGGCAGCTGTTCGCGTGTTGAAAAGGGCGTTGAGTAACGTTGGTGAGGAGGGAAACTTGACTGCTCTGGAATTCCAAACCCTCCTCTATTTGGCGGCCAACTGACTCCAGCGTCTCCAAAACTTGTCCACTTCCACCTGGACTGCACGTAGACGACTGAATGGGTAGGCAGGGAACTCAAAACCCATGTTGTCGCCCCTGGGCCCTGCCCGACCCAACAACAAAGAGTTTGGTGTCAACACATCTACAATTTCTTCCTGAATTTGAGCTCTGGCCCCGATAGGCCTCTCATTGGTGAGGTTGGCCGCCAAATAGAGGAGGGTTTGGAATTCCAGAGCAGTCAAGTTTCCCTCCTCACCAACGTTACTCAACGCCCTTTTCAACACGCGAACAGCTGCCTCTGCTGCTCCATTCCGGTGTGGGGAGTCCGCTGGACTAAACTCCCACATCCAGTCAGACCCAACTACGGCTGCCTTTCTTTGGATCTCGTCTTTGTCGATACCCGCAAGGAAATCATAGAGCTCCTTCAGCGCAGGTTTAGCTCCCACGAAATTGGTCCCCTGGTCAGACCAGAGTTTCTTGGGGTGACCCCTCAGGGCAGTAAACCGCTGGTATGCCTTCAGGAAGCCCTCAGTTGACAGATCTTCAACTATGTCTGCATGAACTGCTCTTGAGGCCATACAGCTAAAAACCACGCCCCAAACTTTCTTCTTCACTCGTCGTCTTACTGAGTCTCTGACAAAATATGGACCAAACAAGTCCAAAGTAGTGTACTCAAAAGGGGCTGCTGGCGTAGTACGTACGGGAGGAAGATCACTCATCACCTGAGTGCATAGCTTGGCCCTGCACTTTCTGCAACTTACGCACGAATCAATCACCTTCCGTACGATCCTGGGACCTTGAACTACCCAGCCCCTCTTCCTCATCCGAAGAAGGGTGGCAGAAACACCTTCGTGGTTGACACGATGGGCGTCCTCAGCGAGGAGAGAGCTTAACCGACACTTGTAGGGGATCAAAGGGACCCCGGACCTCTCCTCCTCAACGGATTGAATCCGACCATAGCACATCAAGAGCCCCGTTGTTTTATCCTTGCGCACAACCAGGCGGTTGAGCGTCGTCGTAGGGAAAGTCACACCTGCTTGGGCGGCGAGGCATAAGTCCTGAAACGCCTCTACTCGCTCCTGAGCCGTGGGCACTGCCTCCCACTTTAATCCTACAGCAGTTCGACCCCTGCCAGATAACCAAAAGCGCAAGGCTCTGTGGACATAAGCTATGGCCCCACAGAGCTTGGCTAGAGAATTGAACCGTGAAAGATCTACTTGATTTATCAAGGCTGAACCCCAGCACTCCTTGATCCTGCAGACATTAGAAGCAACAGAAGGAGACCCCTTAGTCTCAAAAGACGTAACCTTGTTGCTGAATGGTAAAAGCTCTGGACTTACTCGGCCGCCGACCACGGCTTTGACGCTATCAAAACCATCTGGAGTAGTCTGCGCCCTTTCCTGCGACCTTGTTAAGATGGCAGAAAAAGCCTTTCTTTGGAGTCGACTGACGACTTCTCTAGTCCCAGAGGCCACCTCTGCAGCTGACTTTATGGGCCATTCCTCTACTGGCTTGGTTAGGAACATGGGACCGGTCTGCCATGAAGAGCCCTCACCAAGCTGCTCAGGGGAACATCCTCTTGTGACCAGGTCAGCCACGTTGAACTGGCCAGGAAGCCACCACCAGTCGGTCACAGGCCCAGTCTTCTGTATCTCTCCCACTCGATTGGCAAAGAAGGTCTGGAACCCGTAACTCTCCCGTTGGATGGCACCTAACACAGTCTGACTGTCCAGAAAATGGTACCAACGATCTATTTCCAACCGACTGTACTTCAGAAAGTAACCTTTCAGGCGAGTGGCAAAAACAGCTCCACAAATCTCTGCCTTGACAGCATCTCCCTTTTGTTCAATTGGAGTCAATTTGGCCTTGGACTCCACGAGCCGGGTCTTAACCCCTCCAGATGTTTCCCAGCGCAGGTAGAGGACCGCTCCGTATGAGTCACAACTTCCATCAGAGAACGTGATCCCCCATGGTTTACCCACCCAGCCGGATGGTGTAATACTCCTGGGAAAGGTGATGGTACTCAGCCGCGCGTACTCCTCAAAGAGCTTGATCGCTCTCCCACGTAGTTCACTAGACAGCGGCTTATCCCACGTATCCTTAGTCAGTATCCCGGCCTCCTGAAAGGCTCTTCTGACAAGAATAACACCTTTCTGCTTCAGGGGCGTCGCCAGACCAAGGGGGTCATAGAGCCCTGCTACCTGACTTAGAAGCATACGGCGGGTGAGGGGATTTGGCGTCTTCTCCCCTATGTTCTCCTCAGTGAGGTCTACTTGAGTACGCATCTTTTTCTTTCTTGCGGAGAAGTTAATAGCCACCATGAGGAAGAGCTTGTCTTCTTCCACGAGATAACCCACACCCAAGGCCTTGTTGTCCTCGGTCCGCAGCTGGTTGGGCAACATGATGGTTTCTGGTTCGGCAGGAACAGCACCTTGCCTCCCACTAAAGCCAGACCGCACCCAAGGCTTGAGTTAAAACACACCCTTACGGTGGGAGTTTGCTAAATTAAAGGTAGTTAACTTAGTAAAAACCGTACAATGACAGTGGGGCCGGTCACAGTGCAGGTGAAGGCCAACATGGTGTCCAACACGCAGCTGACAAATGCAGAAAATTCCGCTTCATTCAACTTTATGTTCACCAAATCACAACAGCAGTCACCTCAACGTAAATATTAGAGAGAAAACGCAACAATCATATGACCCCCTGTGTGCAACCACTTTGGCAACAGTGGGAATGAAAAATGGTCAGGAAGAAACTCTTGTGGATTTTTTGGGATGACACGTATACCTATATACACGATATATCGATCTGCACTGAGTAAATATCCTGTAAGACTCTTAAGCAAAAGATGTTTGCTCTCTCCCCAGATTATTGTACAGTAACAGGGCAGTTAATGCCAGGTAGAGACGAACAACTCCATTTCCAGGTCCAATAACTAACTCCCCCCACACAGCACACACTCTACATTTGTTATGCAGCATAACCAAAGTATGTCTTTTAAAGAAACCAATAGTGAACACATCACAATAACATCACCTTAAGGATCATTACAATACTATATAATCATACACACACACATAAACTATATACTTAGACTGGAGTGTTTATGTAGAAAAGTCAGTGTTTGCATGGACTACATTACCAAGCAGCCTTTGTGCAAGTTGTGGCATTCGCTCCTGAGCTGGAGAGCCTGACTTAGTTACTGGGCTGATGATGCTGGAGAGAGCTGCTGGGAACTAAAGCGAATAATCCATCCTGTTTATTATGAATGGTGTGCATCACATAAACATGAGTTCATGTTCCATGTTTAAGATGCTGCACCCTACTACTTTTGTGCATATTGGTTCTAGCTCGTTGTATATAGTGTATTACCTTTTTTATTTTGTATTTCTTTACTTAATATTCTTGGTATACTTGGGCTGGTTTCAGTCTTTATGCAAATGTACTGTTTATAATATTGGAGAAACCTGCAGTCAGCTGAGACTGAAGAAGTCACTTGGAGGAGTGATGAAACGTTTCTGCCACTGAAAATGCTATGTCCAGATGAACAGAATTAGCATTTGGAGATTCTTGGTATACTGTTTGTGTTTATCTATCTATACCTACCTGCCTACCCTACCCTACCTTTGGAATATGTGCTAATTAGTGATAGATTCTGGCATTGTTCCTTTAGTGTTCCTGGTCAATTGACCGGTCTGTTTTAACAGCTCTTAAATTAGCATATCAAACATTTTTCACCGTGACATTCAGTTCAGTGGGTTTTTCAGTGGTCGTTTAGTCAACTGGGTGGGGGGAATAAATGAATTCCCATTCATTTCCTATGGCAGTGACTTTTGATCGGGAACACCACAGATGTAACAAGATAGATTAGAACACTCAAAATTCAATGAACGAGGTAATCATCACTTTTATATGCTAAAGTTCATAGTGTGGAAGAAATTATTGTCGTTTATTATTGTTCGATACATATGCGTACCGAACCGAAAGCACTGTATCGAACGGTTCAATATCGATACGAATATCGTTGCACCCCTAATTGTATATATATATATATATATATATATATATATATATATATATATATATATATATATATATATATATATATATATATGTAATGTGAAAAAAAATCCATGAATTCACATGGTATGATTTGTAAAGAATTTATTCGTAAATTAGGGTGGAAAATAAGTATTTGGTCACCTCAAACATGGAAAATCTCTGGCTCTCACAGACCTGTAACGTCTTCTGTAAGAAGTTTTTCTGTCCCCCACTCGTTACCTGTATGAATGGCACCTGTTTGAACTCATCATCTGTATAAAAGACACCTGTCCACAGCCTCAAACAGTCAGACTCCAAACTCCGCCATGGCCAAGACCAAAGAGCTTTCGAAGGACACCAGGAAAAGTATTGTAGACCTGCACCAGACTGGGAAGAGTGAATCTACAATAGGCAAGCAGCTTGGTGTGAAAAAATCAACTGTGGGAGCAATCATCAGAAAATGGAAGACATACAAGACCACTGATAATCTCCCTCGATCTGGGGCTCCACGCAAGATCTCATCCCGTGGGGTCAAAATGATCATGAGAACGGTGAGCAAAGATCCCAGAACCACACGGGGGGACCTGGTGAATGACCTGCAGAGAGCTGGGACCAAAGTAACAAAGGTCACCATCAGTAACACACTACAACGGCAGGGAATCAAATCCCGCAGTGCCAGACGTGTTCCGCTGCTGAAGCCAGTGCATGTCCAGGCCCGTCTGAAGTTTGCCAGAGAGCACATGGATGATACAGCAGAGGATTGGGAGAATGTCATGTGGTCACATGAAACCAAAGTAGAACTTTTTGGTATAAACTCAACTCGTCGTGTTTGGAGGAAGAAGAATACTGAGTTGCATCCCAAGAACACCATACCTACTGTGAAGCATGGGGGTGGAAACATCATGCTATGGGGCTGTTTTTCTGCCAAGGGGACAGGACGACTGATCCGTGTTAAGGACAGAATGAATGGGGCCATGTATCGTGAGATTTTGAGCCAAAACCTCCTTCCATCAGTGAGAACTTTGAAGATGAAACGAGGCTGGGTCTTCCAACATGACAATGATCCAAAACACACCGCCCGGGCAACAAAGGAGTGGCTCCGTAAGAAGCATTTGAAAGTCCTGGAGTGGCCTAGCCAGTCTCCAGACCTCAACCCCATAGAAAATCTGTGGCGGGAGTTGAAAGTCCGTGTTGCTCGGCGACAGCCCCAAAACATCACTGCTCTCGAGAAGATCTGCATGGAGGAATGGGCCAAAATACCAGCTACTGTGTGTGCAAACCTGGTAAAGACCTATAGTAAACGTTTGACCTCTGTTATTGCCAACAAAGGTTATGTTGGGCTGAGTCATCAGTGACTTCTGCAACTCATTCTATTCGATTCATAAGATCCTGATTTTATCAATCCCTGATTCAAATTGATTCGATTCAATTTTGACTCAGACAGTCACAAATAGTTCTGTGAGCATCGCAGCAGATGTGTCAAAGTGACTGAGAATAAAACTCAGAAAAACATGAAGGAGATTTTCCTGGCCTGGCTTTTTACAGCAGATGACCTTAAAAATATTCTGCAGTAGATCAAACACTAAAGAAAACCACGAATCAACATTCACATGGTTTTCAGCACCTGATGCTGCTGAAGTGGAGCAGATTGATTTGCTATGTGTTGTCTTGCTGTTCATATAATTCTGTTTATTAAACTCTGTCATCACAGCGTTTTTTTGAAATACAAAGAGGATATATTTACATGCCGTTGCCTTGACAACGCTCCAGCGCACCACAGCTGGAGGTGTTGAGGTGTGCAGTCTCATTACAGGTGAAGCTGAAACAGGTTTGTGGAGAGTTGATCACTGTACCAGGTCGATACATCTGACCTGAGGATTGAAGAAGAGTTTATTTTAGTTTAAACACTAACAGATCACCTTTCTGTCGTGTTTTTTAAAAAACTCATAAATATTGTGTTTTACATCTGATTGCTCCAATGGCTTTATGACATCCTCCACACTATGCTGACCCCCTGAATGGCCCACTGAATGACCAAATGAAAGATCCAATTTTAAGACCTACTGAACAACCCACTGAGCTGAATTTGGTTGTGAAAAATGTTTCTTATGTTAATTTAAGAGCTGTTAAAGCCGAATGGTCACTTGTGACCGGTAACACTACAGTAAGGGGTGCACACAACAGAGGGTATTAACAACTGTGAGCACAAACATCTCTGTAACATTCAAATAGTTACATTTTACAGAATCCCAAAGTCAAGTTTGGAGCTTTAGATTCACTTACCTGAGTGTCTGCATCCACTGATGTCCAAGAAACCTCGAGATGAGGAAGTAAGATTGACTGTATCAACTGTGGTTCCACCAACCTGAAGCTCATACACCTGGACAGAAACAAACACAATCAATGTTATGACCACAAAGCAGACAGGTCAAGATGAAAACAATAATTTTTGTCTATTTCATGTAGTATGTAAACATGGCCAGGGTGAAGGGAGTATCTGCCATCAAACAAGAAGACAGCCGCATGTAGCTATGATGAGGTTTGCTAGTTCACCTTACATGCATTAATGTAATTACGTGGTTAGCCTACTCAACGTAAATTACACACGAACAACATTAAGCTACTCACGCAGAGAAGAACGGCTGCTGCTGCATCAATATCCTCATCATTTCTGCTACACTGGCAGGGCTAGGGGCCAGGACTCTCCTCTTCGGGGTTTTTTGGGGGATATTGCTAACTCCGGGTCCGATAACAGGCAACCCACCCGCAGTAGATGCGCTCGGTGTGAGATCTCGCAGCAAGCTATCATATGGCGCATTTCTGGGCTTTTAAAAAAAACGCTATGTGTCGCCAGGTGTTTCATCGGATTTGAGTTGTTACCTCCTTTGACAATATCACAGTATCAGCTTAAAGCACTTGTTGCTGCTGAGTTTGCATATTTTGCTGTGAAGTACAGCCAGACTTTTGACCGCTTCGCCTTGGACTTTTTTAATCTGTAGCTCTGCTCTAAAAGAACGTACGTACCTGGGCCCGCCTACTATCCTCGGAAACGTAAAATTATTGGCTAGAATCTAAAGTGTATCACAGCTCAGGAAAAAAAAGCACCGAAATAAAGCACCGAAATGTGCGCTGCTTTTCGGTCTGGTTACTACCGTTTATGTCAGAACCGGTGCCATCATGGCACCGGACACCGGTACCCATCCCTATTGGTGATATAGGTTACAAGCAAGTCTGGCGCTGAACAGAAATTGTCGCGCTATGCTCCTTTATTTATTGTGCATAAATAGTGAATTGTCCTGACACAATATTGTGTTTCGCTTCTGTTATTATGGTACATTGACAAAAACATATACTTTTATTCACAGGATAAAACAGGTTTTTTGTATCACTAATTGCCCAGTACGATTACAGCATACAATATTATTGTCACTGCTACATTTCTGTGATGCTACCAGAAATTATTTCCACTGCTAATTAATTACCGTTGAGCTTAAAGGTCCTATTAATAAACGGTTAACGAATGTGTATTTATGACGACGATTTGTGAGACTGGTAAACTTACGATACGTACGATGGTCTTTCGTTCTACACAGTGCATTTCAAGGTCCTGTACCCATCCGTCGGTAAACTGTACCTGGGCTTGTTGCAGTGACCTGAAGTTACTACACTTCATGAGTGTATGCACTCACTCCAAGAAGCGTATGATTATAAATATGCATATAAATATGCTAAAATGAGATAGTTGACTTCATCTAACTAGCAAATGTTTTCCAGGCTATGTTGGTGATACAGTTTTTTTTAATATGTATGATATTTTTGTCATGCGATTTTAAAGCCAGTCCTACAAGCGCATCCAAGAATAACATGCAGCTTATCTCAGAACTGTCGGTGAAAATTATTCTTGGAGCTAGGTTTAATTGAGCTGCATTTTAAAGAGGTGCAATTTCAAAATTTGTGTATATTTTCTAAGTTCACTATTTTGTCATGTGTTGAGAAAAACACAGATATAAAAATTACATGGTCTAATATTTACATTTAGCATAACTGCAACATTATTTTTTTCGTTTTTTTTTTTTTTTAAAGACTCGAAAGGACTTGAAATTCAAAGTTTCAGACTTGTGACTTTACTCGGACTTTTACACCAGTGACTTGAGACTCGACTCTGACTTGCCTGACATTACTTGAGGCTTGACTTGTGACTTGAGGATAAAGACTTGAGACTGACTTGAGACTTGCAAAACAATGACTTGGTCCCACCTCTGGTGGATAGTTGTTTACAAACACTCAGAGACTCACCACTGGATCAGAGGTGTCCAACACCAGAGCTGCTTGTGAGCTGCTCCCAAAGTTTAAAGGATAGAAACCAAACTGTAACCAGCAAACAGAAAAGTTTCAGACACTGTCAGGAAGTTTCCTCTAAAAGCTTTTACAAAACTGTTTGATGTGATAAAACCTTAAATTTTATTTTTGGTTTTCAGTGTTTATACAATTAATTTGAGGTAAAACATTAAAAAGTGACACCAGTCAGATTTAACAATGTGATAAAGAAAAACACTCACACGAAGAAAACTTAGCAAAAAATAGCATTCCAAACTGTTCTGAATGGTTGGAAAATTTTGACGAACATAATCCACATCACCAGTGGAAGGTTGTAGCATTATGAAAAATTGAAATTGCTCTGCTCCCAGTGAACGCTCCACAACACAGTCGCCTCCAGTTTCAGGACTGAAAAAGCCGTTGAAACAGACGGTAACATTTCCAGATGTGTTCACCTGTGGAAAATCAGAGACACAACGAGTCAAACATCAACATCTTTTGTGCTTTGAGTCATTTACAGCTGAACTGTTGGTGTCAGAGCTGCTCAGGTTTCAGTCAGAGCTCTCGCTCTGCTTCAGGAAGCTGCATCAGGTGATGTCCACATACTCAGCATCACTGCAGAGGACATTAATGAGACTCTGAGCTTAAAGCCAGCTGCCCTCTGAGGGCCTGAACCCGTGAACAGAGAGTGTGTGACCTTCATTAACTGCTGATGTTCACTCAGTCTGCAAACATGATCTCTGCCACAGGTGGAGACTAAACAGCCACAGTGATGGAAACACAAAGATCTGCTAAAACATCAGGCTTCATCCTACTCACATAGAGCTGCTCGTACTGCTGTCCATAATACGTGATGGGACATGAGCTGATGTTGACCACTGAAGACTCAGTGAATGTCTGCTGATAGGACCACTGAGCACCTGAAGACACAGAGACACATGAGAGCTGTGAGCTACAGTCTGTTAGCTGGTCGGACAAACAGGGAGAGCTGCAGGCTGAAAAACTGCCTTCATGAATGGATTAAACAGCGTTTGTTCACCAATCAGTGTAAAGCTTTACTATGACATCATCAGTTAGCTTTCTTGGAAACAAACATAACAGGAAACGACAGCTTGATAGACTTCTGGATACTGAAGGTAATAAAACTGCAAAGATGAGAAGTTCAATTGAAAAGGGCTTTTTGTTTTGCTTTATTGTTAAACAATAATAAAAAAGAAAAAGATAAAACTTTGCTGACGATGTCAGATTATTTGTACTTAAAGCTTTCTTCATCGTCACTCTCATGTTTTTGTACTCGAGTATTTTGAGGACACTTGCAAAATGGCTGCCAGGTGTGTGCGTTTACCTGTCAGTGCAATGAGAGCACACAGGCAGAGCAGAGGGCGGAGCATGTTGGAGAGGGCCAATCAGCTGACAGATCCCTGAAACACAAACACATTTTGAGAAAACTGCATGAAATTCTAACATTTATAGTCAGTTTATTTATACTTTGAACTTTTCTGTAAAGTTTAACTTCACAAATATAAAGTTTGAAGCCTTCACCATCCAGAGAATACAACATGATCATGTGTTGTAAGCCGGTTTATATTAAGTTCACTTCACTTGTAGTGTATGAACTCATCAAACCCAACATTATTTCTGTTTTGACTTACAGAGTTCAGTATTTGCCCCGAGCATAAACATAAACATGAGCTTTGTTTCTGTAGAAAACCAACCTGTGCTGTTTGTGATTCTGCTGAAAACAAGACAAAAATCAGTTATTGTAGTTTGAAGTGTTTAATGTGTCAAATTATACACAAACACAAACTCTGTCACAGCAATCATGCAAAGACAAACTTATAGATGGCATAATACATTATCAGCTCTATATAACATCACACATTAACAACATCCAAAAAACTTTATTCTGTAACAACACAAAAACCCTCTGAGTGTTTTTGTGTCCACTGAGCAGTGCTGTCAGTGTCATGTGACGCTGTGTTCGGACTCTTTGTCAGTTTTGACGTGTTCACAGGTTTCTGTCACCAGGACCTGAGCAGCAGCTTTCTTTAGATAAGGTTAAATGAAAGTGGGCGTGTCTTCAGCCTGAGGCGTTCGGGGCTCCAGAGTAAAAATAAATGTTTATTAAAGTAAAGATGTGTTCAGGCGTCACAGTTTATCTGGGTAGAAGTCACACTCACGTCTCTGACCAGACTACCCAATCATCACCAACCAATCACAGCACTGCATTCCTCCGACAGCACCTGTAAGCTGACAGTGTTGATTGGTCCAGGTCTGACAAACTGGTGTTTGCTAACCAGCTGAAGCTCATCAACGATGGACATGAGAAGCTTTATTAGAAAGAAAAGTGAGGGAGGGGCAGGAGGGCGAGTCACCAGCTTGTTGGAAATTCACCAAATTAGTCCAACAATGCAAAGCTGGCTTTACTTTATGTGTCAGTCAAAGCTTATTTATACAGCACGTTTAAAACAACCTGTTGACCAAAGTGCTGTAGAAGTTATACAAATATACACTGCATATAAACAGTCAGTAAATAAATAAT
Source organism: Copadichromis virginalis (assembly GCF_057382275.1). Taxonomy (NCBI): domain Eukaryota; kingdom Metazoa; phylum Chordata; class Actinopteri; order Cichliformes; family Cichlidae; genus Copadichromis; species Copadichromis virginalis. Next base: position 21,631,707 of record NC_140620.1, on the reverse strand, counting down.
AAATCAGATAAAACAAGTAAATAAAAGTGTGAGTGCATAAAAAGCCAGGATATTGACCTCAGCTCGAGCTGAAAGTAAGCGAGGTTCCTGACAGGAAACACTAACAGACCAACGGCACTGTCGTATCCATGCAACAGGTTGGGATGTTCAAATAAAATGTTTCTGTTTTACTTTAGTTCAGTTTGAGGAAGTTTGTCTCCAACAATGATAAATTAGACAAACATTCAAATCTATTCTCTGTGGAGCTTTGTGCTCCAAGCACATCAGGAAAGGATCTCCTGACGTCCAGTAAGAACAGGAGGAATGATGACCACCAGCCCCAAAACACTGAACTCAGCTTTTAACATCTGGATAAAACACTAAAAGTCGGCTTTCACACCTTCATCTGTCTGTGATGTGTTTGTTGTGCAGTCTGTTAACAGTCCTAACACTGATGTGTTGTTCAGCTCTGAAATGTGTCCACTGAGCCGTCCTGATGTGTGTTACAAGAGGCAGAGCAAGAGTCCAGGTGTGCAGCTCGTCTTACCTGCAGCTCTGATGGAGGATGAGGAGGATGAAGGCTGCTGCTCAGGAGGCTCTCTGGTGATTCTGCAGGTGGTGTCTCTGTGAAAAAGACGCTGCTCTCTCCGTCCGTCTCACCATATGTGAATAAAGAGAGACGGACGTGGACTCCACCTCCAACCTCAAGAATGGGGTTGGAGGTGGAGTCCATGGTGGAGACACCTGATGGGAACCTCCCACTGACGGATGCTTATTCAGCCTCTTCTTACACAAACAGGACAACAGCAACAAGAAACACTGAAAAAAGTTTGTCACTGCAGGATTAAAGACATTCAACAATAATGCTTTTTATGTCTTCTTAAAGCTCTTTGTCCTGCTAACAGCTGTGATACAATTGCATCTACATTTTGTTCACACTCTTCATGACTGTGGTGTAATGTAAAAAGACATTTGGCCTCACCCAGTGATGCATTTAATGCAAAAATGTACCCATTTTTAAAATTTTTTAAGATTTGTTTATTCATTTGTCTTCACAGGACCTGAGCAGCAGCATTCTTTAGTGCTGAAGAGGAAGTCACATGATGCAGCGTTGGTTCCTGGAACTAGGTCTGCTACATGTGCTGCGTCAAGAACTTGTACAGCTCCCCTTTATGAGGCTGTGCTCTGATCTCACTCAGAAGTCACTGGTTATTCAGGTAAAAGTGTCCCAGCATTTAATGTTCAATATTAAACTCATAGCAGAAGTTAACATGTTTTACAGCCTGACATAAAAACAGTTTGAGCATCTCTCTGTGGTTTTCTCCTTCATAATAAGCATAATCCTCAGTTTGGATCACATCATGGTTTTATATCAGGGGCGACTCCATAATGGTTGATGTGATGTTTCACTTTGTCACTTATTTTGTAGGGAAATATTTGGGGTTAATGCAAAAACAAAACACTGCACAAACATGGATCAATGCTCTGATCAAATGAATAGATTTTTATATTTTGTGCAAGACTGATGAGATATGTGCAAATCATTGTTTTACAGACAGGCAGAGCAGAGGGCGGAGCATGTTGGAGAGTCAGTCAGCTGACATTTCAACACCTCTGATTGGACAAAAAACTGCGTGCTATGTGAAATTTGTACATTGTCAGACAAACAAAGAGAAAACAAATGTCTTCATGCTTCCTCATCCATCTGTGAAATTGGAGTCATCACACTGACATTTGACAGATTTGCTCTCTAAACAGCAACAAAACACAATTTTATAAAAGTTCAACCTCACAAATGCAAAGTTTGAAGCCTTCACCATCCAGAGAATAAAACATGCTCATGTGTTGTAAACCTGTTTGTCATAAGTTCACTTCATTCATGGAGGCATAAATACCAAACATTATTTCCTTTTGACATATACAGTTCAGTGTTTGCCTCGAGCATAAACATGAACATGAGCTGTGTTTCTGTGGAAAACCAACCTGTGCTGTTTGTGATTCTGCTGAAAACAAGAACACAAAAATCAGTTATTGTAGTTTTAAGTGTTTAATGTGTCAAATTATACACAAACAACCCTGTCACAGCAATGTTACAAAGAAACAGGGGTTGTTATTGATCATAAGTCAATGACCCTCTTAAGGCACGACCCCCACTGGCCTTTACATTCCTGGGACTCTCCACCATTTTGTTTCGGAACTGAAGAAGCTTCTTGGATGAGAAATTAAACGTCTTCAAGTAGCTTAAACAAGTCCAGTAACTTTTCTTTCCAAGCTCCTTAGACTACCATCAGTCGGATGGCTGAGATCCGTCAATACAAAATGAATACTTCCTTTTTAAATTTTAAGAGTTCAAATGAGTAATTCGTTAAATATAAACAACACTTTTATTGAGAGAAATGAGTTTGATACAACACAACTTTCAGCAGATTTACAGGATATCCTGCAGGCGTATAAATGTAACAGCAAAGTCTGTTTTTGGATCTTAGCGTTACTCTGGATCAGGTTCATCGCCCCATCACCCGACTTCTGGTACTGATACCACAACATCTAATATTAAAGTTCTTATAAATTATTTTAATATGATTGACAACAGACATCCTCAAATTTTCACACAAAGTATATAAACATTTAACAAACTGTTTCATGGAAGCACTGAGCACATGCACAACCAACCACTAAATAGCCAGAACTGATGTACAGTATTAATGTTGAAGAGCATTTTCTCCTCTGAGACGTTCACATTTAATCCCGGCACATTTCAAGAGAAACTAAACCCCTGTTTAGTCCTCAGTGGTTGTTTGTTTCTAACAATACTAGAATCCACCAAAGGCAAAGGCCCGACTCAAACAGCAGACACACCCATTCTCTAGGACTAATCTGTCTGAAGGCTTAATGACTACCATTTTCAATCGCTGTCACTGTCACTGTCATCCTCCTCTTCCTCCTGTTCCTCTTCCTCCTTCTTCTCAGTTTCTTCTACAAGTCCTGAGAAGAAGTCATTGTCACCATGGGCCTTCTTGGTGAGAGACTTCATCCGACCGTTTTTCTTCTTTCTCTTGCGGTACTCATCGACAGTCGTGTTGGGTAAACTGGAAATATCCCAGAACTTTATGAGCTGGTCTTGGGCACAGCTGACCAGGAAACGTGAGTCCCAAGACTTAGCGAGCTCTTCAATGGGTTCACCAACATGCTGCCCGATGCAGCCGATGACTCGGTTGGGAAGGAGGTTGACGGCTCTGATGGTGGAGAGACAGAGTGTGTTAGTAAGTTATATTGACAATCTGATGTCTGATGAGTCTTAACGAGTACCATTTGTTTATCAGCTTCAGCATAAAACAACTCTGACTCAATGCAGTTTCACAGATGATCAGACAAACGTGTACTGACTATAGAGATGGTGTGCTGACCAATCACAGCAGCCCAGGAACTGATGGTTAAGGTCTTCGAGATTACTGAAAGTAAGCTGGTTTAAAATGCTAATATTTCACTTAGGATGACGATAATTTTTGAAAATGGCCTGAAGTCCAAAACCAAGATCAGAGGAATCATTGGTCAGGCTGTAGAGTGCCACCAATTTGATCACAAATGAGACCAATTTTTTCAATGGCGCGACTAAAAAAGTTTTTAGGTCGCACCGGTGCGACCAACTGTTCGAGTAACAACAAAAAAAGTCTTTGCAACTCTGAAAGTCTTCGTGTGGTCAACAGCAGACACACATTGTGCCCCTATCGTGGTCTAAACCAATCAGAGATAGTAAGGGGCGGGACCTCTCTGATTGGTCGTGGTCCAGATATTCATGTAGTCGGTGTGTACGTTTGAAAGTGCAGGGTGGGCGGAGAGAGAGAGGTGAGTAGGTTGAATAAAGCGATATCGATTCATTAAATCCTGAATCAACTTTTAAATATAAATGTATTTTGCCAGAAACGCCAGAATCTCAGGTTAAAGCTCACAAAACTATTTCAACAAACACCAAACAGTAAATGAGAGAGCAGGTAAACACAAAGACGTAAACACAGAGCGGACCCGACGCATCGAAATCAGCTTTCTCTTTCTCGGCTTTCTCACCCAACGGCCCGCACACCGACATACCGTTGGGGCTGAAAGCCAACAGCTCACCGATTCTGATGCGTCCGGTCCGCGCTGTGTTTACGTCTTTTTGCACTAGATTCTGAGCTGCAGGTTTTGCAGCCTAATTTCTGCTGTTCAATACTGAAGACATTTAAACTTTTTAAAATTATGCAAAATTGCAGAACATTGTAGAATATTTTTAAGGTTATCTGCTATAAAAACCCATACCAGGAAAATCTCCTTCATGTTTTTCTGTTTTATTCTCAGTTACTTTCACATCTGCTGTGATGTTCACACCTCTGATGAAGTCTCACATGTGTCAGTACTGATCAAGGATCAGAATTATAATATTTCTGACTGTCTGAGGCTAAATTGAATCGAATCGGGACCTTGTGAATTGGAATTGAATGGATTATAGAAATCTGTGATGATACCCAGCCCTAGTGAGCAGCCTAGGCCTGAGAGAAGTGGATGTAGCTGTGGGTAATAAGAAAAGATGAACAGAACTATTGATAACTTTTTTGTTAAGTTAAGGCCTGATCAGTCTGAAATTCACAGCCACTGCTCTGACACAGAGAGTGTATCCAGAAAACACTATATGTTGTGGTAAATGCACTGCCCAAGTGTCCCCTCTCCCCACTGCCTTTCAGCGACAGGCAGCAGCAAACAGAGGAGGCCGATGTGATGATTAAGTTTAAGATTGTCTACAATATTGCCAAAGAGTACCAAAGCACTTTAAGCACAAGATTGTTAGTTAATCATTTACAAATCAATATTGTCTGTATTGACATCAATTTCCCCCCAAAAAATGTGCACATGTAAAACTGCGGTGTTGAGCGATGTGGTTGAAAAATCTGGGTGCGCCTAACTTTTGTGCTAGGCGCACCCAGTGCAACTGTGGCAAAAAGTTAGTCTAGAGCCTGCTGGTAGATGATTTTTTCTTGTCACCAACATGTTGCACAGATGCTAAATTACCTGAGTAACACTCTGTGTTTTAGTGATTCTGCAGTAAAGGCTAACAGACGGCTAACAGGGCTTTTAATCGATAGTAATGTCAAAAGCAAGAAGAACTTTCATAATCTGCTCAAACTGGCAGATATTTCCAGCTGTATATCACACTGTATTTTGTATTAAACCTTCAATGTTAACACAACTCACCTGATGTACCCGTCTGTGGAGGCGGTGCACATGATGCTGTCAGTGATTGGGAGGATTTGGTCTATGGACTCAGCCTTGAGAGCGAAGCGGTCACTGGTGGCTCCAAAGCCGTTCCAGTTGAAGATGTAGATCGTCCCCTCGCTGGAGCCGCAAACCACCTTCTTGCCCCGTTTCATCAGCGCCACTGAGGTCAGATCACCACTCTGGTACTCTGACAGCAGCTCAAACCGCCGCCTTTTGATGTTGAAGACGCCCATGGTGCCATCGCCACTGTGACAAATCACAGCAAATCAGATTGGAGCTTAGATGGCGAGCTCAGGATCACCATTTCTGGCTTTTTTCTGTACCTTAACTCCATCATATCTAATAAAACCCTGAAACTTTATGTTTTCACTAAGAACACCTAAGTGCATAAAGTTTGGTTGAAATTTGGGAAACGTTAAAATTCATGTGATTTTTTTTATAGCTGCACGTGACATCCAGGTGAAAACTCCAAGGCTAAAAACATATCGAAGCTCTGCAAAAAACTGCAACCACCCCAAGCGTCACAGTCTGTAATGGTTTTGGGTTTCCTTGGAGTATCTTGAGTGTCTTACTGATGTAAAAACAAAAAAAGAAGCTTAAGTTAAGATGAGTCAAAGAGTTGCTGCTGGGTCAGGGTTTGATCGCTGATGGTGGGCTGCAAACTGGCTCAGGCTTCAAGCCTTTTGAATTTTAAATGAGTCGTCCAATTCCATCAGGTGAGCTGCTGCCATGACTGACTTCTTGTGGAACTTATTTCTCGTGAAAACTGTACCAGGATCTAAATTAATGTTGTTTTCAGTTGGATGTCAACTCTTCATTTTATTGCTATAGCTCTGTACAGAAGTCTTGAGTCACCCGTCACGTCTTCATATTTTCCTTCCAATGAGTCAGGCTTTCTTGTCATTTTGGAAGCAGTTTGGAGCAATCAGACGCTTCACATTTGGGAAAGAGCTTTATTTTACAGCATTATAATGATCTTAAGCACACTGCCAATGCAGCAAAAACATATCTAGAAGGTGGTCATAGCAACTATTGACTTGCAAGCTTGTTAGAACCATACAAACTCTTTTGCGCTTCTATACTATATTTTCATAAATGCCTGCACATTTGCCATTTTTCTGGCGAATATAAAGAAATGAGGGCTGCCTCAGCACTTTGCACAGAACTGTATCTTGATTCACTTTATAGTAGCAGCTGAGCAGCACACGCGCTTGATGCCAAGTTGGGAAAACTCGACATCAATGACACTGTGAGTATCAAAACATCAGAAGAAGATCCAAGTTAGACTTGAGCCTTCAGTCAAATGTACGTTCAAAACAAAGTGCTGACAGCCACCAGTGCTGCTCCTCAGCCTCGTAGCAGCACACCTGTGTTATTAAATTTGACAGGTGATGTTTAGAAAAACTTGACCTCTGACCATGACCTTTTGAGGCCTGTCATATTCACATATTTTGGTGGTCACGCCGTCGGCCTATCACAGCTGAGAGGTAAAGACGAGACCTGCCACGGTGGTATAACTTCTAGAGCAGCAAACTATGGAGGAGTTTTCTTATTTTCTACATTCAGTTATGCACGTTGTTAAACTTACCTTATTGTCAAAGCTGGATAGAGCCAAAAAGTTGCAACTTGGGGTTTAGTATATTTGACAAGGTTAATTTTGCATGCAGACTGGAGCATCAAGGAATCGAACCACCAACCTTCTACCTCCGGAGCTACACCTACACCACTGTGACACTTGGAGGCTGTGTAAATATGATTTGTTTGGGAATATTTCCAGTATTTATCAAGTTTTCAGAGCCTATGCTCTTCAGAAAAGAGACTCTCAGAAAATAAAGTATTAAGTGAATGTAAAGTTTGCATGGTTGTTGGATGTGAAAAGATCCAAGTGATCCAGAGAGATTTTTGAATTGTTCAGTAGATTTTGTCTATAGTTGATCAGTAGTTGTTGTTACCTGGCTGTGAGCAGGATCCTCTTGGCTTGGTCCACAGTGATGTCACTGATGTAATCCTCGTGGTGTTTCAGGTCCATGATGGCAGTCCCCTTCCTCATATCCCACACCTTCGGAGAGGAAACAAACGACAGGGAGGTAAGCCTGAATTTAAAAACTGAACTCACTGAAAGGGGACATTGTGGCCACCAAAGACCAGAAGAAACAGGGCGACAGCATCAATCAATACAGCAGAACCCATCTCCAGTGCTCCAGTGGCGGTGTGCTTAACATCACTCCAATGCTTTGTATTGAGCTGGTTAATGTAAGGCTTAGAAGCAGCTGATTTGAACCCATTCCATGGAGCTCTCTACGCACTGTTGTTGAGCTGATATGAAGGTCACATGAGGCTTGGAGGTCTGCTGTAACTGACTCTGCACAAAGTCAGCGACCTCTGCACACTATGTGCCTCAACATCCGCTGACCCCACTCTGACCTACCACTTCATGGCTGAGTTGCTGTCATTCCCAATCACTTCCAGCTTGTTATAATACCACGAACAGCTGACTGTGGAATATTTCGTGTTGAGGAAACTTTATGACCGGACCTGTTGAACAAGTAGCATCTCATGACGGTACCACGCTGGATTTCACTGAGCTCCTGAGAGCGACCCATTCTTTCACAAATGTTTGTGGAAGCAGTCTGCATGCCTCAGCGTGGCAGTGGAAGTGAATCAAACACCTGAATGTAATGTTTTGGATGAGTGAATGAATACTTTTTACAACAGAGAGTGAGAACCCTGCAGGGAACAAACATTACAACACTTTGTTTCCATCATGGCTGGCACTGCATATGAAACATCCGGACAGCACTACATGGTAATTAGCACATGATGCACCAGTATAAGCATAAATGGCAACAGGTTCACGGCATGTTACGGCGAGCAGAGCGATGACTGCGGCCGCAAACTGAAGGAGTGGAGAATGGTGAAGTCTGACGGGGGCGCAGAGGTGCAATGTGCTCTACTCCAGGCTCTGCTTTCTCATCTAATCCTCGCTCAGGATGCAGCAACTTGACTCCTGACAGGCACAGGTAAACGAGACCATATTTGACCTGTTTTGGCTTCCAGTACATTTTAGATTTAATTTGAAAATGTCTGTTTTAAGTCACCAACTGCAGTCTCACCCTCTTACCTTTGTCAACTTTTAACTAAGCACGCTGCAAACAGATCTTTAAGGGCAGCTGACCTGATGCTTCTGGTTGTTCCAAGAAGCAGACTCAAGAACAGAGGAGACGGAGGCTTTGCTTCAGTTGCTGCTAAACATCAGAACCAGTGCACCTCTTCAAATTATGACCCCTCCAACACTCAACATCTTTAGTCCTCAGTGTTTAAATTTTGAATTGTTGTGTATTAATGACTGAATCTGGCACAAAAAGATCTCTTAAATCTCTTTCTGGTAACTGGGTGTGTTCTAAAAACACAGACTCAAATTCGGGGTAAAGACGGAGCGAGACCCTGTTCAGACCTTTAAGGTGCCTCCATCGTCTCCGGTCGCCACGATGTTCTCGTCTACAAGGAGCAAACTGTTGATTGGCGCCCCGTGGGCCCCTCGGATCCGTGTGACCAGCTGCCCCCGCTCCACGTCCAGTTGGTGCACGGCCTTGTCTCGGGACACGCTGTACAGCTTCTCTCCGTCCGCCGTGAAGCGAAGCTGGCGGCAGGACTTCAGGTGGTGCCCCGAGGACCACAGCTCCCGGTTCTCGCCCTCCGTGCACGAGTACGAGAAAGCGTACACGTCCCCGTCCACGTCCCCGCAGGCCAAAACGTCCCTGGTCGGGTGCAGAGCAACCGTGTTGGCAATCGCTTCCAGCTGGAGGTCCATGGGGGTATCTCGGATTCTCGGTCCTTGCGGCTCGCCCGCATCCTCGTCTTCGTCCTCATCAGGGTCCGGATCTGGCTCGGAGCCGGCCGGCTCAGAATCAGACGTTTCGGGGTCTTGGGTGGTTTCCGGAGCTTCTTTTTGCTCAGTTTCCGAACTTTCTGACGCTACTTCAACGTGTTCCGTGGTAGCTGCCATGTTGTTTTGCCTTTCTTCTTCTTTTACGTTGAATTAAAGAAGCGATGCAGGTGAAAACCAGCCTCATACCGCCCCCAAGCTGTAGTTAAATAAACCACACACACGCAGAAGAACACTCAGCAAATTAATATATTTAAAGGTCAAGAGGTAAAAATAAACATGCTAAAGCTTACTCGCTTATATTGTGTGTTCTGAGGGGAATATTTGTAACTCTTTAATATATATAATCATGTGAGTACTCTTTGATGTTCATCTAAAAATAACTAAATTATACCAAAATTACTAAATGTAATGAAATATAATTTAATCTGATAAACTGCTCTAAAATTGAGTATAAGATAAATAAAATGCATTCAAAACAAATAAAAATAAATACGTATATAAAAAAACTTTAACCAGCCAATCCAGCGCTGATCCGGAAGCGACGTACTGACGCTAAAGATGGCGTCAGATTCAAACGGCTTCGGTTTTAGTGCGACAGTAAGTGTTAATAACAGTGTTTTAAACGTTTTCTTTCTAAATGTGTGCTTAGATAAGATGCCACTGAGCGTCGCATAATGATTAAACACGGGTTTGAAGCTAAAAAACCCTCCAATGTTGGTTATTTATTAAGTAAGAGTATTTTTCGGGACTGTTTATCGTACGAGAACAAAGCTTCATTAACAAAACAATGGAGTTCGTCGCTGACTCGATAGATAGCAAGTGTCAGAGAGGTGAGTGAAAACTCAACAATTTGGTTAGGATGAAGACAGTATTTTAAATAATTCGGTACACATTTAAGCCAACAAAGACTTGTGTAAAATGACAAAAATCCCAACAGGAAACACCTGACAAGTATTTATAGCGCTTGAAGATATACGTAGAGATTTAAGTTATAAAATAGAAATCTTGCGGAAATACGGTTTTTTGGGGGGCTCTGTTACTGATGCCGAATTGATCACCTGGTCCGTTTATTCATCACTAGTCGTAACTGTTTTTGTAGAACTTGTGCAAGCTTTATTATTTGTAGGCAATAATTAACTTAGACGATTTGTAAACAGAGCTCGCTGTAATTTCGTGTGCGTCTGCTGGCAGGGCAACAGCAGCGTCTAAGCAACCAAAAGAGTCTCCGGGGTCACAAAGAGGAAATCGGACAGCTTCAGGCGTGACAGTAACAGACATTTAAATGCAATTCCAGGTTCACTGAACTCAGATATGCAGACGGAAACAGCAAAGAGGAGGAGACAACCTGACCGAAGCGAGAGCGGGGAGAGGAGAGCAGAGCCGCGGGATATCGAAGAGAGACCCGCGGGCAGCAGAGCCCGGAGCTCCGGGGAGGACAAGGCAAGGTGGGTGCAGGCAAATTTTAAGACCTAGTTGGCCTTAAAAATGTAAACTTTGGATGATTGAAGAATTAAATGACTGTTTTTTCTTTAGTTTTAAGATTTAAACTAAAATAACAGCCAAAAAGGGAACAGTTTGAAAGGGGGGGGGGGGTTAAAAGCATACTTCGACATATTTTTTAAAAAGATCTTAAAAAGGCTACTATATAAGAAGTTATAATTTTTACTTAAGATAACTCTTTATTGTCATTGCACAGTCATACATAGTACAATAGTACATTGGAAAACTGTCCCACGTACAACACAACACGACATTATAAATGTTGAAATTAGTCTTTTATGAATGGTATAAATGAGTCATAAAAATGTGGGGAAATGAGCTTTAGATTCTGTGAATTTTGAGATAAAAAGTCAGAAGATAAGGTGGAAATTAAACAAAAATGTCGATTTTTTTTTTTTTTTTTTGAAGAATCTGAAGAATCTGGACAGAAGGCTGATTAAAAACAATCTGCTCTTTGAAGGTGTTCACAGCATCAGCTAAATTTAAAAATTATTACATAAAAAAATCACATTTCTGAGATTAAGTTAAGCTGTTATGTGGGTATTTAATAAAAAAATTTAAAAAATAGTTTCTTGCTTTCTTCAGGTCAAATTTGAGCTTTGACGCTCCGCAGCAGAAACAGAAGCAGGCAGTAGGAGACCGACGAAGAAGGAGGGCTGAGAGGAAAGGAGAGGAGGAAGAGGAGTGGGAAGAGAGAGGAAGAGGGAAAGACAGAAGCGGAGGACATGGGGGGAGGGGAGGGAGGAGGGTGGCGTCAGAAGGGCACGATGGGGGCGAGGACTGCAGGAGGCTCAGGTGGAGAGTCAACGATGTGGAGAAAGAGAAACTGCAGCTGAAGGCGAGCCACAACCAGGAGGTGAGCTACAGCCAATCATAACCTGCAGTTCCTCTAATGTCCACTTGAGGCTCCAGCAGCAAAATGTCCAACTTTAAACATGTTTACAGCCTGCTACAAAAACGGTTTGGCTCTCAAGAGCTAATTTCCCCCTTCATGTCATCTAAACAGTCTAAACAGAGGTGAATCGTTTAATAAAGTCACCTGAAATTGTGACCAAAGATGAAAATCATAATTATGATTAAAAGATATGAAGGAGTGAGAAAGAAGGTTCAGAGTTTTGGCAAAAAAGTGCAAATAATGCATCGAAAATCCAAAATGTTCAAGATAGAAAGATAAAACTTTGGACAGAAATTAATAATTAGCAAATGATAAATAATCAGCTACAAATAAATAATAATAATGTAAGTGTGTGTGTGTGGTTACTGTGGTGTTTAAGGTGTGTCGGCTGCAGGCAGAGCTGACCCGGCTCCGGTGTTCGGTGGAGCGCGGCGAGGCTCAGAGGGTGGAGCTTCAGTACCAACTGACTCTGAGCCGCAGAGATGCCGAGCGAATCACCGAGCTCAGCAGAGACAAACAGGCGCTCACAGGTACACGAATCCAACGCACCTTTCTGCTTCATGCTGCGTGCGATCCCCCGCAGGAGCAGGCTTCCCAAAATCGGCCAATTAGAATAAAGCTGGCAGTGTAGTTTAGTGCAACACATGATGTCACTTTAACAGAGCAGACTTTTAATAGTCCTTCCTTTTTGATTGTAGAGTGATCTGTGAAATGAAGTGCTACAAAGTTCTGTCCTTGTAGAGTTTTTCATGTCGACAAGTCAAAGAAATATAAGAACTCTTCATCTGTGCTCAAGAAATCCTGTCCTCAGCAGGACCGCATCAATCCCTTGCTCTATAAACGTCGTGGCTTAGAGCACCGACAGCTCTGACAATGTTTGTGTTTGTGTGTTAGAGCGAGCGGCGCAGCTCCAGCAGGCGGTCGAGGAGCTGCAGAAAGCTCTGGACATCACGCGGCAGGCCAGCGAGGGAGACCGGCACGCTTCGCAGCGTGAGGTGGAGGAGCGAGATCGACTGATTCAGAGTTTCAGCTCTGAAAACCAGAGACTGCACCAACTGCTGAAGGTTAGAGTCACAACAGAAAAGAGCTCTGTTTTTAGTCTTCATGTGACAAAGAAAAACTCAGAAATGTAACTTAAACATGATTAAAACATTATGTCATTTACCAGCCTAATAATGGGCTGAAAAACAGATTGAATCCAGTATTTCTTCACCCTCAAACAAGTTTCTTGGGGTTTGGTTTGTGTCTTCTGGTCTGCAAGGATCAGGAGGTTGCTCTGGAGGAGTCAGAGACGAGGCTGGCCAAGTTGCAGACGGAGCGAGAGAAGGAGGCCGAGGTGAAAAGACGACGTGCCGACGAGCTAAAGCAGCTGATGGAGAGAGAGGAGAGGAGCCGCAGGGAGAAGGAGGTGAGGCCAGACCCTGTTCCTGTTTTTAACATTGGGTGGGAAACGGGAGGAAGAACAGATGTGTGTCTTCTCTCTCCAGCTGCTGGAGCAGAGGGTGAAGTCTCTTCAGTCGAACATCGAGGCAGAGCGAGGTGCTCACCTGGAGACAAAGTTCAACTCTGAGATCGTCCAGGTAGCAAACGCGCAGAGTCGGAGCTTTAACATATTCAATTAAAGTGCAGAGAGGTTTTCACTAACAGAGAAAACACATCAATAGTTTTTTAAACACCTTGTGATCCTCAACTCGAATCAAGGACCAGCTCTAGTTCAGAACCTGTGAAGCTGTTAAAAATGCAAACAAGGTGAACGCTTTGGTTTAAAACAACATCCCGGCTTCAAAGCAAGCACTTTGAGTCAAAGTTAGGCCCTTTGTAGTGCAATACGGTGTACATCAGTCAGCCATTTAACTTTGTCCCTTTTTCTGTCCATAATGCTCTTAAAGTGTTAGATCATAGAAAATCTTCAGGACTGATTTAATAGATCCTTACTTTTTGACGCTGGCAGCGCATTTTGTGGCAGAGCCTCCCACAACAAAGGAGGTGACCCAGCAGTTGTAACTAATTATAGACCAATATCTGATCTATCTGTGCTAGCCAAAGTTCTTAACCTTCTAAGACCCGAACTCTTCCACAGCATTTTTAATTTCTCTTTGATATTTGGACAGATTGGGACCTGATGAATGTAAAAACAAAGAATTACCAGATTTGTTTTTTACTTGATTTTTGTTTCTAAGAAAAATGAGAGCCACATATGAGGACATTCGTTTAAAATTTTGATAGAACAGTAGCAGTATAATGTCCTCGTAGGTGGATATCAGGCCCCTGTAGAGCAAAATTGAGTATTTTGGTCTAAATAACCCAAATGTGATGTCCACATATGTGGACGCCAGGTCCTAGGAGGTTAAAATAAAAACGATTCACTAAAGGAACTCAAAGAATCACTGAAGTATCAATGAAGTCTTATTAATATCTCTCCCTGTTCATGTAACCACCAGCTGCGTGTGCGGGACCTGGAGGCGGCGGTGGCGGTGGAGCGGTCCGGCCAGCAGGAGGCACAGAGCAGCCTGGAGCTGCTGAGAGCTCAGTTCAGAGAGGTGGAGAACGCTTACAGCCGGGAGAGAGAGAGGAGCAGCAGCACTGAGCGCGCTCTGGAGCGGTGAGGTCACTGCAGAAAATGCGGCTAAAAAAAATATATAAACTGTCATCTGATCTAATCAACCAATCACATCACTAAAGGCTGGATGTATTTTCTTTAGTTGTCTGTAATTGGGATTTCTAACATGTGCACAGGTTGCAGTTAGAGTACGAGCAGTGCAAGTCTGTCATGAGCGCTGCTTTGGAAACGGAGAGGAAGACGACCTACGACCTCTCAGAAAAACTTGAGGAGGAGGAACGACAGCATGCAAACACACACTCACTGCTGGAGCAGGTAAAACGTACACACACATGCTTTAACTTGGTGTGTTCATGTTTGTGTGTCGTGTGCATGTCGCGCTACGATCATATCTGAATTCTTCTTGCTCATTTCTGTGAACTGTGTTTAGGCCGTTCAGAGGCAGTGCGACACAGAGGAGGCATTTGTGACCTGTGTGAAACAGATCAGAGGCGCTCTGCAGCAGCACACCAGCGAACCATCAGCGCAACCTGCAGAGGATGATGGGAAACAGAGTCTTCCTGCTGAAGTCCTGCAGCTGCTGAGGACCACGCTCAGCTCATACCAGCAGAGGCTGTTAGACGCTGACAGACAGGTACAGATTCCTCTCGTTTATTTCTGCGTTTCTTCTGGTGAATTGTGATTTTATTCCTCTGCTCTTCTTCTGTGGCAGCTCCAGGATCTGCTGCTGGTGTCGGAGAAGCTGCAGGAGGAGAACCAGACTCTTCAGCAGCTGACCTCAGATCAGAGGAGTCAGATTGATGTAAGTACAGGTCTTTATCCTAAATGGAATCCCAGACAACGATGGGACTAATGTGGACTGCCAGTGCTGGAAAAGTCAGGAGCACTGGATGAGTTTTCTTTTTTACATAATAAATAATGGTAAAAATAAATAAAAGTGCTCCTTGATAGACAGAATCCAGCATGTATATAAATCACATGACGTGATATAAGCAGACATAAGAGTGGAAACACCAAGTTTGCTTTTTTGGATAGATGGGACTAACACAAGTGTGTCTCTGTGAAGCAGGGACTGTTACTTTCAAAGGACGTTTATTTAAAGATTCTCAGTACGTTGGTGGAAGGTCAGGATCTCTGTGTAATCTGCAAAGACATTTTCTGGTTTGTTGGAAGGTGAGGACATTTTTATGTCTCAACCTGTTTTTCTCTCTCTTTTCTTCTCCAGGAGTCTCAGCAGGAGACGCTGAAACTGAAGGAGGAGGTGTCTCGCTTACGCCAGGAGAGCTCTGATTGGTCGACACAGAGTCAAAGCCAGGAGGCCGAGCTGCAGAGAGAGAGGGAGGAGAGGAAGAGGGAACTAGAGAAGGAGAGGGAGGAGAGGACAGCAGACGTCCAGGAGATAACTGAACACTACAAGAAAGAGTCGACGGTGCTGAATCGAGATTTTTAACATTTGTTATGATTCTGGTGCTGCATTAATCTGTCCGTTACTTTCAAACTATTTTTATCTTCTGTTGACTCAATTTAAATGAAAAAAGTGAAACGTTGTCAGTTAAACACTTGTGTTGTGTGTGTTGTGTGGCAGCAGAGTCACAGTTTGAGCCTGCTCTCTCAGCAGCATGATGTCATTATATCATTACAGCTGAGGCTTAAATGCATTACAGGCTCCTCATACTGAGCCTCTGTCTGTGTGTCAGGCCCATCTGTCCTTCCTCTACTGCCTCTACCAGCGCCTGCTGGCTGGCTGCGTCCTCCTCGATCAATCTCAGAGCATTCTGGGTAACTTCACCTGGAAGGAGCTGTGTGATGTCATCAGCGAGCAGGTGGACCAGCTGACCTCTGACCTCAAGAAAGCCAACAACAAGGTAAACCAAGCTGAATTCACCCACTGATACCCATCCTGTCTTCACCTCAAAAACATTTTTTACTTTCATATGAACACAATTTATAAAATAAATGTGTTTTATTTAATAAGACTTGAAACTAGAATCTGAAACCAGGATTAAGTGAAGTCCAGATGAGTCGCCCCCTGCTTGTCATTAGAAACAATCCAGGTTTCGTTTCAGGTGTTTTCTGTTCAGCTCTACTCTTCAGACCCCAAGAATAAAAGTATGATTGACTAATCACTGCAGCTCTGATGATTGTTCCTTTGGTACAGAGCCAATAAAATTTGTTGTTAGTGAGAACTTTGTTTGCCTTGACTAACTTCTTTCACAGCCAGATCTTAAGAAAAAAGGTAAATTGTTTAGGTGCAAGTGCCAAACCTGGTCAGCACAGGGTTATTTAAACTCTAGTTGCCCTTAAACGTGTTCACTCTGCTTTCATGAGTTACTCACCAGTATCTGTCAATCCCACTGCTTCACTGGTTTTCCTTGATGTTGAGAAAATACATCTCAGAGCCACTTTGTGTCACCAAGAGTCACCTGTAGATGCTGAATGTCATTGTCCTTCTATGGCAGGATGACAAGTTATAATTTGAAGTAGCCTAACAGTTGCATCAGTGACTGCATACAATCAGCAACTGGCTGTCAAATGAAACAAAGAAAGTACAATTCTACAAGATTTCAACGATGTTTAATTATTTATTATTGCGTTTTAATTATTTTTCACAAAGATGTAGTTTAAGGTTCGTCCTTTTTCTTTGTCCTTATTTACATTTTACAGTTTTACAGATTAAAATTACTGTGCTGTAAATACAAGAGAAGTTGCGCCAGGTTAATAAATCTAAAATCTAGTAATAGACCAGGGTCTGCCTAGTAGTGACGTAGTGTGTATGGTTTCTGGCTATCATGTCAGAGGGAATCAGTTCCTGTGTGGTCACAGCTGTAGATAACTTGCATTTAGATGTGTTTGCCTACTTGATAACATGTTAGTCAAAATATAGACAGTCTGAGTGTTGAATTTGAATCAATTGATATTTTGATGGTGAAAGAACTTTACTCGAATGCCAGTCAAATTTCTGTTTGTTTAAATGGGCTTCATCTGATAAAAGTGGCTTTATCTTGTTTAATGCTAGCAAACATGTTGATAAGCAATATAGGAGCGAGCCGGCTAACATTAGCTTCCTGACTATATGAATAAATTGGGTCTTGTCCAGGACTGTGGCGTCATTCAGAGGCCTGAGACCCTCAGAGTATTTTCACAAACCGGTGAGGTGACACTGAGCTACAAGGTTTCACTTCCTGTACCTGCCAGCTGTGACACATCTGCAACAGTTTGCTGACAGACTGTGAACATTATATTTCCCATGTGGCTAAAATGTTGAAGTGCTCTTCTGCCCCTCCCCCACCCTGTTTTTCTTTGCTCTCTCGCTGCAGATCGCCCACCTGCAGAGCGTGTGCGACAAGAAGAGTGTGTGTGTGCGCGAGCTGCAGCGGAATCAGGAGTGTGTGTTGTCCCGTCTGGAGGAGAGCGTGAGGAGGAGGGAGGAGGAGTGGAGCAGACAGCACACGCACACTGTGAGGGGGCTGCAGAGCGAGCTGCAGGTAACACACACACACACACTCATCCCTGGGGTGTTTCGGCGCCTCGTGTACGTCAGTCACGTCGCCCTGCAGCGACAGAGGCACTGTGAGCTGAATCAGCAGGATGGAAGCAGAAAGATTTCAGTTATCAGTCCCTTTGGTCAGATTCTCCGAAGAGACGAGACGACAGATACAAAAATCATCTGTTCACTTCCAACTTTGTTGTCTCCGAAAGCATAAAATTCTCTGCAGCAACATTTACAACAACAGAAAAAGTTCACCGAAGAGTGAAGAGCAGAAAAAGGCAAAGCTTAATAGGGATTTGTTACGAAGTTATTACAACCTTTGTGTCACTGAGCAGCGTCACACTTTACACGTTTTTTCTCATGAAAACGCAATAAATGCGAAAGCAGAGAAGAAAAGACATGTTGACACATTTCATGTTTAATGTAAAAGAAAATAAGTAGCTTTGTTTAACCGTGTAAACAACTGTCACCATTAAAAATACCGTGACACCCAGCATTAGGGCTGTTCGATATAACGATATATATCGGATGACGATATAAAAACATCTATCGTTTCATTTTACGCTATCGTTTGTTTCGCGGTGTCGCAAAATAAACTGTTTACGGCAATATTTTTTCATCGTTCTGATGGTCACTGTAGTGGCTATATTACTTTCTTAAAGTTCTCTCTTTCTCTTATATGTAATATAACCACACTACAGACGGACAAGCGCCTGTTTTTATGCGTTGTCGTTAGCAACAACGACGGTAAAACCATAGTGTGGCTCCATCGTCTGCTTCAAAATAAACCGAATCACGTGAAAGAGAATGCAGAGAGTTTACGGATGAGAAGCAAAAAAGGTGCTAAAAAATAAACCTTAGACTCAAACAGGCTTTTCCCCGCAGCACGCCGTGTAATAAATACTCACACTCCGTGTTAATACCAGACGTGCACAGTTACCTAAGATCTGAAAATGGCAGATTTTGTTTGTTTGTGTGTTTTTACGTTGGAGGCGGCATACACATCAGCTCCGCCCACTTCCATCTCTTTGCTGAACCAGCGTGTTTCTGATTTTGGATGCTAACCCCTCCGCGTTTTGTTCCAGCTCTGCCGCTCTCAGTGCGACTCTCTCCGTGATCGCACCTCCTCTCTGGAGCAACGCTGTTCCTCGCTGACCTCTGACCTCTCCCAGCTCAGAGGCCTCCTCTCTCGAAGCCGCAAGGAGTCCTCGTCCTTCTTCTTAGCCTGCGCCCTGCTGGGTGGAGCGCTGAGGCACGCTCACCACCGTCTGTGTGGGCTTTCTGAGCAGAAGAAATTCCTGTGCCGGCAGCTGGCAGAGCGGGAGCAGCTGGAGGAGGAGGTGAGGAGGCTGGTTGATGCTCTGGAAGGAGAGAAAGACCAAGAGAAGGAGGAAGAGAAGAAGAGAGAGAGGACGAGGAGGGCAACGAAGAGGTGGAGGAGGACTGTGTGCGCTGTGCTGGCAGTGAGGAGGTGGTGTTCGCTGGCCAGGAACACGACAGTGTTGCTTCGTCTGGAGAGAGGAGGCGGAGCTCCAGCTGTCTGCGTCTGTGGAGGGGCGGATACGGCGACACAGAAGGGTCGAGACACAGCAGGTACACACACCTCCACAAACAAGAAAGGAAACACTTTCAGTGTGTTTGTAGCAGCTCAAGGAAACACCGTCTTCAGAAGGTAACACACTGATGTTAGAGAGGCACACACAGACTGTGCTGCACTGCTGTGTGTCACTGATGTTGTGCAGCAGCTGAGAGAGCAGCGTAAATACTGTGTATCTGAGTGTCAGTGTAATGACAAGCTACCAGACTCACATACATGCTGTGGAGCTGCGGTCCTGTGAAAAACAGTTCAGCCCACGATTCAGTCGCTTGTGGAACGATCTTTAGCAGCAAGAAGTTGAAGTCATCACTTCCTGACTATCGATCTCTCACATCTCTGTGGAGGAAATTTGTCCCACTCTGCTTCACAGCATTGCTTCAGATGATTGAGGTTTGTGCACAGATCTCTTAAAGTCCTTCCACAGCATTTCAATCAAGTTGAAGTCTGGACTTGGTTAATTTGGTGGGATCGTTGTCCTGTCGTATGACCTGGTTTCAGCCAAGCTTTAGCTGTCGGATGCATCTCCTCACATTTGAATCTTAAATAACAAACAGACAGTTGGTATGAGGTGTTTAGTTTTCTCCAAACATGGTGTTGGGCATTATGGACAAACATCTCTGCTTTGCTCTCATGTGCCCATCGGTCACATCGTTCCAGAAGTCTTACGGTTTCTTCAGATGCAATTAAACCATGCTACCTTATTTAAGAGAGAAGAGGCAGGGTCTTGAAATACCCAACAAGCCACACTTGTTCTGTTGTTTTCTAATTGTACCGTCGAGAACTCGAGCATTTAGCGTGCTAACTGAGGACCGTAGAGCCTCAAATTACACTCCGAGTGAATTTGCGGGGAGGTCCACTGCAGCAGCAGCAGGAAGTTTGGCAGCAGCCTCCAATGTTTTCCATGTGGGATTAATCTGTTCTGACTGTAGAGGTGGAGTTCAGATTGTTTAACAATGGCTTTCTCCTGCTGTCATAGAGGCACTCACACATGATCGTGAGTTTAATTGAGTGCTTTTGATTATCAGCACGTGGCTGCTGCTTAGCCTCTGAATTCCTGTGGGCGCAGTAAGGGTGGACTTAGTTTTTCACACGTCACTCCTGGATTTAGACGCCATTTTTAAAAAGTAAATAATGAGACAGTGTGATATGTTGTGTTTTGTAGTTGGTTTGGGATTTCCCAAATTTTAAGATTGAAGGATTTTCATGTCCTGATTTATAAAACCTTAGAGTTTTGGCACAGTTAGTTCATTGGCAGACATTAATAAGTGTTTCATTCATGATAAATGTTTGGTGGAGTGTGTTTAAAAAACAAAAGGAAACTGAGAAACTTTTCTTTTTTTTTTATTCAGACAAAAAGCTGACTGACGGTCGTGAAGGTCTTTGTGCTCGTTTGTTTGGATCTAAACGTCTCTCATCCACCATCCTGACCTCCATGTCTGACCTGCAGGAGGCTCTGGGAGACTCTGGTAACCACAAACACACACACACACACACACAAACAAACACACACACACACAGACCTCCTCAAAAAAATCTTGTTTCTTTTGTTTCTCGAGATTCGTCCCCTCCACTCTTGCTCTCAGTGGCTTGCGCAGGCTTGTCCCGCCTCCTTGATCTCCTCCTCGACCAATCAGAGTCCAGCCTATCATCCTGTGGCGTGAAGGAGGAGACACTGAGCAGCCGAATGAGGCTCGGTCTGAGTAGCCTGACGTCTTTGCAGTCTGACACAAAGGTCGCTAAACACAAAAGAAACTCAATTTTATCTGAGAAACTGTCTCCCTCTGCTGACCTTTGACCTCTGTGCGCCAGCAGAGTTTGGTGTCGGTCCTCCAGCAGCATTTCCTGGTCTTCAGCCAGCGGCTGCATTCGGCAGAGGTGGAGAGGCGGAGCCTGCGGCTGGAGGTGGCCAATCTGAGGAAAGGACTCCGGAAGGAGACGAGCAGAATGGTGAGGCAAAACACACACACACACACCTGCATGCTAAACACCTTCATGACGTACGTGTGTGTGTGTTCAGGTACCAGACGAGCGTTTCCAGAGTGTGTGCGTGGAGCTCCGTCAGGCTCTGAGCAGAGAGCAGGAGGCTCAGATGCTGATCCAGGAACAGTCCAACCAGCTGCACACGCTGCAGCGGCGAGTCGACGAAAATGCTGCCGAGCAAGCTGAAACACAGCGCACACTGAGACAGACCACACAGGTACGCCACACACAAATATTCACTCTGCTCTTTTTGAACATCAACAAGTGTGTTACTTGCAGCAGGTGGGATTAGGCCACGCCCACACAGAATCTGACTCGACCTGGGTTTGATGGACGCTCTATTGAGAACATGTTCACCACTTTGCCTTCTGTCAAACAGCCCTTTCTACAGTAAGCAGGAAGTCACCCAAATTGCTGTCCACCAGACTCCATTCATAAAAAGAGTAATTTTACCTCACAGAACACAGAACTGTCTCCTGCTGCCTCGATTGATCAGGCAAGTTTGCCCTGTTACGTGACTTTGGTGTTTTGATCCTTTGGTTCAGACACAAACTAGAAAAGTCTGACCGCAGCCCCGTCATCCTGTCAGAGAAAAGTTAAAGTTTAGTTAGTGGAGTTTGGTGGAAAACAAAGATGCCTGCAAGCCTGCACAGTGGACACCTTAGCCCTGGTGCAGTGATGGTTACTTTCAGGTAACTCTAGGTCTCTCTCTCTCTCACCAGGTGCTGTCAGAGGCTCGGCAGGAGGTGAATCGGAAAGAGCGCTCACTGAGGATTCTGGGTAAGCACCTATCAGGGATTCAGAAGGGGAAGAAGCAGGTGGAGGAGAGGCTGCAGCGAGCTGAGGAAGAGCTGAGCGATGCCAGCAGGTAGCGAGCCTTCTTTCCCTCCGCCCAGAAGTTTGTTTACTGTGAGATTGTTGGTTGTTGACGTTGTTGTTTCTCAGACGTCGGGACGGTGTGGTCAGCTGCATGAAGGCTGCAGAGGCGAGTTGCAAGCAGGTGAACACATGCGCACAAACACACACACACAGTGAGGTGACCTCACTTTGACTGCTGAAAACTCACTCTGGGCCTCACAGTTGTTGAAACAATGCAGTGTGCTCTTCAGTTCAGGGACAGTCTCGTCCAATCGCAACACTCTCTGAAGGCCAAGCCCCGCCCCTTGCTGTTACCTCACGAGAACCTAGAGTTGAGTGGAGCAGAGAGCATCATGGGAGCTCCTGAGGCGACAGCGTGCCAGGTAGCAGAGCGAGGAAGGAAGTGTCTTTCTTTTCTTATGTTTTCCCTCCTTTCTTCTTCCTTCCTTCTTTCCTTCCTTCCTTCTACACCTTTCTCTCCTCTTTAGCCTCCACCCTTCGCCGCTCTCAGTTCATCCCTTCATGTTTCTCTTCCTGTGCAGAGTTTTCTCTCCGCCGTCTCTCAGCTCTGCCACACCTGCAGCTCCAGGAATGATTGGCTTGAGCAGGAAGTCTCTGCCCACCGCAGTCATGTGACAGCACTGCGTAGCGAGCTGCAGGATGCCTGTCTCCGTGACAACTTGGCCTTTGTTCCTGTAAGACTCCCTCTCCTTTAAATACTGGTCTCTATAAGCCTCTATCTTTAGTGTAATGAATTATTTTTATACATGCAACAATTCCTGTTTACAATAAATATTACCTTTGTTTCTCTTCAGGTGTCTGATTTCACAGAAACCTTTCCTGTCGCTGACTTGGAAATACCTCAAGCTGTTCCCCTCTGTGATTTGTCAAAGAACCCGATGATCACTGTAAACCACTCCCCCTCTAAGGTAAACCCCACCCCTCCATCAAAAGCAAGTTCCTCCCCTACATCGGCTTCTTGCAAAGTCACCGTGGGTCAAACGAAGTTGAAGAAAGCCACAAAAAAAACCAGAGGCCACGTGAAGAGCGGAGGGCGGAAATGATCACATATATAATGATACAAACCACAGAAGAAGAAACACTTTTGAAGTTGTGGAGGCATTCTGATTTTAGAAACTTCTCCTTCAAATAACCAAAACTTTATTCATCTGCAGTAGCGGGCAAACATGCTCTCTCCACAGCTGTCTGGTGACAGACGCCTGAAGGCCAGATGGTCGAGCGTTACGACGGCGACTCTGTGACGGATCAGCAGCTGCCGCTGCCACCAGAGCTGCTGTCACTCAGACGCTACTGCTCGTGTGCTGTGGCCGAGTGCGTTCTCAAAGGATTCATGTGAAAGAAAACATCACAGAGAAAGCGTGAAAATTCTTCTTTAGTGTGTTCAGTCGGTTTTACTCAGTTACCTCACTGCAGATTTTCTGTTCGTGTTACTTTTTCGCTCTCGTGTGAGCTGAAATTTTGTTTGTTTGCACACAGAACTCACGAGCAGATACATGTCCAGCTAAAGCAGAAAAACTAAAGAAATATAAATGTATGTTTTTTTGTTTATTGTATTTGTTTTTACTTATTTATTGTCAGATTTTCACTGTTAGGAATTAAAAATTAAAAATAAAACACTAAGGAGTGACGGCAGCATTTTCATTTTACTAATCTGTAAGTAACTGAACACAGCAAATAATTTTTAAAGGAGCAAAATGATCACAAACAAAAAAATAACCCCAAATAATCTCTAAGGACACAGGACATCATCACAGACACAAAATGAGTCCTTAAGAGGAAAAAGTAGAAAACAAATGACTTAAAGGAAAATTAAAATTATACAATTAAATAAATAAACTAAGCAAAAAATAATAATCTCAGGAACACTGAATGACCACTAAGTTTAAACATACATGACCTCAGAGAGAAACAAATTCCTCCAAACAAAATATTGCAAAAATAAAAAACATTAAAGATCAAAACTGAAGTTGTGAAAACAAAAGTTTCCAGCAGGAAAAGCAATCAAGACAAACATTTCATAACTACTGCATCAGCACAATAACTCTGTGTGTGTGTGAAGCCTCAGGCGGTGTGTGCTTCTTTTTTTTATTTGGCATTACCATGAGACGGCCAAAGAAATGTCCTCGGGCTCTGAGTGTGTGACGTCTTTACAAAGTGACTTAAGCTGCTGACACAGAGAGCCGCGCTGATTCAGCTGAACGCGACTCTCTTTCCTCTGGAGGGGTTCGTCGTTTTTTTTTTCTCTGTCTCTGAGGAGTCCCTTTGAGCTCCCCCTCCTGTCTTACACTCTTCCTTTCATACTTATATCCAACTTTTATTCTCTGCTTTTTACTGTTGTCTTGAGTTCTTCTTTGCACTCAAAGAGAAACAAAATTAACTCAAAGAGAAAAGAAAAAATACACATAAGTGCCACTCAGTCCTAATGAAACTTCAGCTCTTATCAATACAAAGACCGTTTTCAGTGGGCGTAACATGACCTGCTCTCACCTTTTCAGTTATGAGTCCTGGTGGCCAGTCCTTCCCAGCTTACTTTTTTTAGAGTATTTATTTGTCACAGATTACACAGTTTTAGTTTTATTTAGCATGCAAGCTTTAAAGTCTCTATCAAAGAAACTGCTGGTGTGCACAGAAAGCTTTTTCCTTGACAGTCACTGGAATCGGGTAAAAGCTGTCTCCCTCCTTCAGCTGTTGACTCCTCTGTCATTTGCTTTGAAAGGAGTGGGTAGCTTAGCTTAGCATCACAGAGAGGACAGCTGGGTTAGTGTTTTCCACCAATAGAAAAGTGACAGGTTCATTGAACAGGAGGCAGCGGTCAGAGTTTGTCCCGCTCTCAAACGACAGATTAAGTTTAATTCCTGATGAAGCAGCAGCTTCTCTCATAGAAAACCAGATTCAAATGACAAATCTGAGGAGCTGTGAATTCCCTCAGAGGATAAAAAATGTAATCCAGAAACAAAGATAAGCTCCGGCATGCAGCGACACAACAGGATCGCCAGCTTTAACCGCTTCGACTCGTGCCACAGTGACCAGCAGCTGCACTCGAGGCTGCTTATCTCAGCGTTTCCCAGAAAATTACATACAAACACAATGTCTCCTGTGACTGTTAGAATCTGTGAAGTAAAAGTATTTCCACTGGGGACGAAAACCTGATAGTATCCATCCACAATATTGGCTCTTCTCGTAGTTAAAGCCTTTGCTTTAAAATGTCACAGTCTACAAAGGAAGGATGTGACGGAGTGGCCATATGTCAATAACAGAACACTAACCTCCATGGAATAATATCCAGGAGGTTTTCAATGAAGCAAAATGTTTCTGCGCTTTTTATTTGTAATTCTTAAACCTCTACAGAGTTCAGGCAAATTTGTTAAGGACTACTTTCATGTTTAAATGCATGAAATATAGCAGAATATACTGTGTATGAGATCAGGAACTTCAAAAACTAAACAAACTGACAAACTTTATCTTTACAGTCAGTTTGAGACATTTGCAGGTGTGAAGATCTGAAAGGGGAAAATTGTTTTGGCTCAATGGTAGTCCAGAGAGTCAAAGGCAAATCAAACGGTGCACCTTGATGGTATATTAAAGAATTATCTGAGAACCCCAGGCCTATAATGGTTAGTAGTGTTTCAATGGTGTTTGATGGACTATGAGTCCAAGTGCTTGGGTATATTGTTCATGGTGATCTGGATATTTGTTGAGTAAGTAACTGGTTTGCAGTTTTGAGGTTCAAATATTACAAGTTCGTTCTGATTCTGTTTGTTCTTTGGTCGTGGAAATTTGGTTCTGGAAGGTTATACCATTTCTCTCTTTAGAGAGTGGCAAAATCGAAGCCCTTAGTATTCAAGAGAACACTAGAACTGTGTGGTAATTACCTTCTCAAATGGTTTAAATCATCTGTAAAACTGTCCAGTTTTTCTTCTTAACCATAGTCGTTCCTCTGAAACTTGTTAAAGATCAGTAAATACAGCTACTTCATTTGCAGGATGACTTTAGGATTGCAAACCTGCCGTTTGCAGATGGGTGGAGTATCGTTACCCATCGGCAGCCACATTAAAGTATTGATAATAAGCCCTGACTTGTTTCATGTGATGAATCGGCCTCTGCTCTGAAGTCTGATGTGACACCGCGAAATGTCAAACAGCAACTTAATCCCATGTTATCCTTTCACACACATGACAGACGTTAATCCACAGCGCGATCCTCAAACTGTAACAGGATTAAAGACCTGAAAGAGCCGCCTTTTCATGGGTTTGTTTTTCTATCAACATCATAGGAACTTTCTTCCAAGTTTGAGCCTCCTGTTCATTAAATAATAATACGACTAAAGGCTGGAACACTGAAAGAAAACAAAACATCAGTACAAAAAGAATGAATTAAAAGGTGTCAGCGTCCTGTTTCTGTTCTCGATCTCCCATATGAATACTCCACAAACTTTTCTTCTCCATCTCCGAGTCCTCCCAGCATGCTGTCCTAGTTCCACCTGTGACAGCGCACACATTTCATTTAAGCCCACACTTAAACACACACTTTCCCAGCAGTGACTGCATTGCTGCCAAGTTGGACTCGCTACAAAGAGAAACCCTCTCACTCTCCAGAGCAATGACACAGATACAAAGGGGGTGGGATAAGGGACTGCAAAGAGTGGGGGAGGAACGAAGATGGAAAGAGAGGACACACTCAGGCACTCAACATGTCCTGTTAAATATATGTTTACCACAAAACACACACAGAGTCTTTAGTGTCATGTAAAATTCACCTCTGGAGCCCGCTGAACTCAACGTTTGAGGTGACAAATGGCAGAAAAGTGACAGACGGGGAAAAGCCATGCTGGAAGCAGAGCAAATTTTTAATGTATTAGCTGTTTAAATGGAGATCAGGAATACTAAACCCAAACATGTGCAGGGGGCCTGAGGAAAGAGCTAGTTTGAATAAACTCTTTAGAACAACTGAAAGTCAGGTTGGATCACACCAAGGGGCCACACATTCTTCATTCCTGTTTAGATCATTTGAATTGAGTTTGAAGCAGAATGTCAACTTCGTCATGCATTTGCATCGTCTCAGAATCACGTGTTTAGAGATGAATTGATCTAAAGTAATCAATAAAGTTGGGACACTGTGTAAAATGTGAATTAAAAAAACCAAAACCAATTTGGGTGGCTGTAGCGCAGGTGGCAGAGCAGGTCAGCCACAAATCAGAAGGTCGGTGGTTCGATCCCAGGCTGCCTCCTGGCTGCATGCCGAATATCCTTGGGCAAAATACTAACCCCATGTTTGCCTACTGGTGGTGGTCAGAGGGCCCGGTGGCGCCTGTGTCCGGCAGCCTCACCTCTGTCAGTGCGCCCCAGGGTGGCTGTGGCTACAACGTCGCTTGCCATTGCCAATGTGTGTGTGTGAATGACTGAATGTAGCGTAAAGCGCTTTGGGGTCCTTAGGGACTGAGTAAAGCGCTATACAAATACAGGCCATCTTAGTGCAGCGTATACAAATGCCGCCCAATTTCCAATAATCTCATAAACCCACATTTTATTCACAATAGAATCCATGAAACATTTTAAATGTTTAAACTAAGAAAATGAGCCTTTTAAAGAAAAATATTAGTTCATTTTGACTTTGATGGCAGCAACACATCTCAAACAAGTTAGGAGGACATGGCAACAAAAAGCTGTAAAAGCAACATTTGCAACTACCAAAAAGTTCATTCACAAAAGCACCTAAAGTATTTTTAAACACCTTGAGTTAAAGTGTTGTTTCAAACATACTTTAATGTTAAAGTGTCGGAGAGCCAGTGTAACCTGGTTCACTGAGTTTCCTGTAGACTGAGCCAAGAGTACAGGACCAGGACTTACAAACACACATCAGGACGAGGAGAAAGAGGGGGTGGTCCGCTGCTGTGTTTCAAACACCACCCCTCAGAGAGGTTCTGCTCAGGAAGTATGTCAGGGAGCGGCGATGATCACGCGCTAACGGGGAGTTATCGTCTGATATTTTAATTAGTACGACATCAAAACGGGAAAGAGGTCCATTGGATCCCAGCAGACAGACAGCCTGTCCAACAGCCCTACCTTCACTGTATGCAAGTGCCTCCACCTCACAGCAACAATACAAGATACTTTTCAGGTCGTTTCAGTTCCCATGAGGAACAACTGTGAAGTCTCTCTGCTTCTGGTATGACTGTTTTTTTTCTTCTGCTGATCTCGGTGTGAAGGACTGAACTGAACTCTGGTCTACTGGATTATTTTAATTCACAGCTTAATTTAAAATTTTCTTTTTGTCCTAAATCTGCATAATGGGTTCTTAATCAAGCCTAAATAAATGTTCTAATTAAAGGTTTTTAAAAACATTAAAAGTACTTTGTTTAGGATTTGGGTGGTAACATCAATTACACTAGTTTTATTCTAACACCAATAAATACATTGACATATTTCATCAGTCATCTTATTTTATGTCTTATGAAATAGTTAATTCCATCTCTCTTTGGTCTTAAGATTAATTTAAAAAAGGCTCCAAGAAAGAATTAAATGTGTAGTGAACAAACGTGAACAAAAATATATGCAGATCACTTTAAAAAAAATAAAAATAAAATCTTGAGCAGTAACTATCCAAAACAAGTCTCAGATTATTCAACTTCTGGATGTGACCCAAAGTATTTAGATATGGAAAGTTACAGCGCTCAACAGAGGAAAGTATTTAAAAATTGTAGTTATTTTAAAGATCTATACAGAGATAAGATTATTGAGAAACGCACAGAGAAAGGTAATAACTAAACTTAGTCCTTAACAAGAGAAAATTACATATTTGTGCAGCAGAAACATTTATTATTATCTCCCAATGCCTCAGATTTAGCTGACGATCAGATCAGATTCTTTAAAAAGAAAAACACTTTAACTTCCTTTAGTTGGAACAGTGTGACATTTCTTTCTTTCTTTTTATTCACAAGAGAACTTGACTGCTTCATTAAAGCTCTGAGAGAACAAAACTCTCAGGACGATATAATCAATTTAACCTTGTTGCTGTTTCTAACTGCAGGGCAGAAGTCCCACTGTCACCCTGATTCAATCTGACCCTCGGGTGGGGAACCTTCCTCCCTGGGGGAAGCTGTTTCTCAGGGGACACAGATGCTGATGGACACACCAAGGGCAGCCTTATTTATTTAGTAGTCTTAGAGCGGTGTCTCTCACATTAGATGACCTGTGAAAGAAACAAAGTAATAATCAGTTTTTAAATCTGCAACCAGGACTATGGCTAAAAGAAGGTGGAAACAATTTTTGTTTTAACAGATAAAACATTTTAATTGATTTTTAGATTTCTGGGCAAGCACTACATGGCTTGCTTATCCTTTCTAAATGCACATACTGTTGTGTACTTTATTCTCTTTTTGACTAGCTTCTGAGTTTCTTTGCAATTAATTTTTTTTTGTTTGTTTTGCACATGCAGAAATATACAGGGTGGGCCATTTATATAGATACACCGTAATAACACGGGAATGGTTGGTGATATTAAAGTCCTGTTTGTGGCACATTAGTATATGTGAGGGGGCAAACTCCTCAAGATGGGTGGTGGCCATGGTGGCCATTTAGAAGTCGGCCATCTTGGGTACAACTTTTGTTTTTTCAATAGGAAGAGGGCCATGTGACACATCAAACTTATTGGTAATGTCACAAGAAAAACAATGGTGTGCTTGGTTTCAACGTAACTTTATTCTTTCATGAGTTATTTACAAGTTTCTCTTTGTTCACAGCCATTGACATGTCGAAGAGGTTGACACGTGAGGAGCGGATCAAAATTGTGTCGATATCTGGTGAACGCAGTAACCGGGTCATTGCAGCAGATTTCAATGCAAGACACCCTACGAGACCACCCATCTCCCATGCTACAGTCAGCAAACTGCTTGCTAAGTTTCGTGAAACTGGTTGAGTGTTGGATTTGCCAAAATGTGGACGCAAGAAAACTGTCACTAATGAAGAAATATCAGTGGCTGTCCTAGCTTCATTCAGCAAGAGCCCACAGCGTAGCACTCGCCACATGTCACTGGAGAGTGGCATTAGTCGAACATCCCTTCGGCAGATATTAGCTACTCACAAATGGCAGCCTTACAAACTCCAGCTACTGCAGCATCTCAACGAGATCGGCACAGAATCTGCAGAATGGGCAAAACAAAAATTGGAACAGGACGCTCAGTTCACGCAGAAGATTTTGTTCAGTGATGAGGCAAACTTTTATGTGAATGGTGAAGTTAACAAACAAAACCACCGCTATTGGTCTGACACTAACCCACATGGATGGATCCCTCCAAGACTGTTGGAACAACAAAAGTGATGGTTTGGTGTGGTATATGGGGTACAACGATAGTGGGTCCATTCTTTATCAATGGAAACCTCAAGGCCACTGGATATTTGAAATTGCTACATGATGATGTGTTTCCCTCTTTATGCACTGAAGCTGGCACGTTCCCTGAGTTTTTCCAGCAAGATGGTGCACCACCACATTATGGGTGCCAGGTCCGAGCATTCCTAGATGAAAAGTTTCCTGGAAAGTGGATTGGTCGTCGTGGGCCAGTTGAATGGCCCCCAAGGTCTCCCGATCTGACCCCCTTAGACTTTTATCTTTGGGGTCATCTGAAGGCAATTGTCTATGGTGTGAAGATACGAGATGTGCAGCACCTGAAACTACAGATACTGGATGCCTGTGCTGGCATTTCTCCTGCGGTGTTGCTATCAGTGTGTGAAGAGTGGGAGAAGAGGGTTGCATTGACAATCCAACACAATGGGCAGCACATTGAACACATTTTATAAGTGGTCAGAAACTTGTAAATAACTCATGAAAGAATAAAGTTACGTTGAAACCAAGCACACCATTGTTTTTCTTGTGACATTACCAATAAGTTTGATGTGTCACATGGCCCTCTTCTACGGTGGCCCTGAGAAGCCAAACGGACTGCAACTTCAGAAAACACTTGCAAAAAGAAAAATGCTGCAAAAAGAAAAACACTTGCAAAAATCATTTTCTGATGTGACCGAGGTATTTTAACATGTGCTAGATGATGCTCAGGATGTTTGATGAGGCTGTGGTGGTGCAGCAGATAACAACAGACTAATTAAACTGATCCCCAACGCCAGTAATGCACCAGGTTTCAGAAAGGAGGAAGCTGTCCAAGCGTCAGTCAGTAGATACTGTTTCATATTCTCTTAAAATCATGCTGGACAGCCACAGAAGCGCATTCAGTAAAAGACTCAATCAACATCATGTGATGCATCACAAAATATCACAGGAAATTATTCCCACCTGTGAGTATCAAAGTTTAACTCCTCCTTGTGACATCTGGATTGTTTTCACTTGTAACATTTTGTAAATACTGTTGGGGTTTTTTTTTAACTTTGAAATATTTCATTTCCATTTGGCCCTATTTTTTTTTATATATGACTTACATTATTTTACAAAAATGTCAGATGATTCAATAAACACAATAATTTCAATAAATTTGGCAACTATATCATGATTTGGGCTTTAAAGGGCTGAGTGTCTGTAATAATACAATTTCTCCTTGGATTAATTAATTATTATGATTCTGATTATCCATACCAAATTTGTTTAATTTTTGTATTTGAAACTTCTAACCTCTGTTTTTGTGGTGGGGATGCTGGGTGTGTGGCTTACAGGTTTTCAACAAAAAAACAACAACACATGATTGTTATTATTATTTGCTTATTTCAGATAGTTTTCCAACTTCTGTTTTGAAAAGCATCAGAAACATGAAACTACCATCAGCATCATTGCCATTATTATAATCATGATATTCTGTCAGGGTGGGAGACAAAGAACAAAAGGGCCCAATCACATCCAGTGAGTGTAGCTAGAGGGTGGAGTCAAAGGATGGAGCGCCCTAAAAAGGAAAATAAATACATGAGGGAGAGAGAAAAGTGGAGTTTTGTACTGGAGAGATAGAAAGAAATGAGAAGACAGAGTGAGTAGGAGGAGGAGGGAAAGACGGAAAAAAGAAATGAAGAAATAAAAAGACAAGAAGAACCACAAGGAAAGGAAAATAAAAACCAAGAATCCTAATAAAAAAGGAAAAGGTTCAAAATAGAAAGAAGAGCTTTTTTTGTTCATCAGTGGAGAATTTAACATCGGCAAAAAAGGTCAGTATGTCTTTTTTTTTATATAATATAAACATTCTAATAACTTTAAACCATGAAGAAAGAACATCTAAATATTAATTTCATTACATTTTCAAGAAAATATACAGTGTCTATATCAGGGAAAAAATTATATCTCAAATATATAAAAACGATTTCACTCAACAATAATAAAAAAAAATCTGATTTGTTAAACAAGAAAGTTGGAAACACACTAAATTAAATGAATTTAAATGAGCATAAAATAGAAATATTTTTTAAAACAGATTGTTTAACATCATTTAAAATTATATTAAGTATATAACAAAATAAAATATATAATAAGTCTGACCATTTCTGAGAAAGAAGGAAAAGAAATTGTACATTAATGATTAATAAGAATATAATAATAATAAAGATATTAATATATAATGCTATATAATATTATATATTATGTTAAAACAGTACTTCATATGAATCTTAATAAGTTGTGATCAAAACCCAGTTATCAAAAAGGAATTTCACTAACTGATTATCATTAATCACACTCACAATTACTCCCAATTGCATTGGTACTTAAAACAGTGGTAAATCATGTCGGCAAAAAAGAAGTCATCAGCACATTTATGATAAATATTCATAAAGTTTTAAATAATCACAGTGACCAGTCAGATAGAGGTTACGTTGTATTTGACCAATCAGAGGCCTGAGTTGATGTTTCTGTTCTGACTGCAGGACCGAGACGTGAGGATGACTCCAGACCCAGAGGAGGTACCGACTCTGTTAATGAGGCAAACACGTTTGTGTTTTATTACAAATATGTCAAAGTGGAAAATGCAAATGTTTAAGTCTCAAATGTGTCGTGCTTCGGCAGTCCATCAGGTGCACTTTATCCTGCTGCAGCTGCGTGTGTTTCAGACCAGGAAGTGTACAGCTCAGGTCATGTGATTGCTGTGGACACGGCTGGGTGGCACATGGTAATACCATGGATACACATTTTATATTACACTGTTACATACACTGTTTGTATTTGAGAGGACAGTAACATTAGCCTTAATGATTATTGATAATAAAAAACTGTCTCCATAATATAGGTGACAGGTTAATGTCCCCGTGATGCAGGTATTCGAACAGATGTGTGTATTGCAAAGTCCTGGAGACTGAAAAAAAATGTTTATATAGGTTTAATAAAATTTGAGTCCCCAAATGGCAATATTTAATTAAACTGTGTTAAATAAATTTCAATAAATAAAACTGTGCTTTTTGATATGTAAAACAGAGGTCATGTGTCTGACGAAGCTAAGTATTGAGTCAGAGTCGGCTTCTTTTTGTAACGTGAAGTCGTGGAAAACAAACTTCTTGACAAAATGTCAGTAGTCATGTTAGCTCTCAGAGTGCAGATGTGTGCTGTCACTATGGTGACATGGAGTCAGGTGTCGCTGTCATCACATCAGTGTGAGCATCTGGAGTAAGCATCTGTACACTCGCACACACAAATGTTGCAGTGTGTAGATGGTAAACACACATCTGTTGCTTTGACAAACAGGTGAGTCGTACCTGTGGCTGGCCTTCAGAGGCATCTTATCACTGTTGACCTTTTTGTATATTTTTTAATCACCAGATTATCACGGATGTAACTCATTTTTCATTTGTATAAATACAAAACTTGGAAACTGTATTTGCCCCTTCAGCACTGGAGAAGCTCCAGGCCCAGCCTCCCTCCAGCTGTGGTCCAGTGGAGGTGGCTCTTCCTGGGGTGGTGTTCGACCTGAGCTCCCTGGTCTTGTACGGAGCTCAGGCCATTCCTGTTTGTCTCAAGATATTGCTGGACCGCCTCTACAGCATCCTGACCCCAGAGCAGGTAAACAAGTGCACCTCTGTGATTGGTAGTAATGCAGAGAAGCCGTTTGAATTTGCTTTTTCTCTTTTCCAGGTCGGACACATACTTCACACTTTGGGCTGGAATTTGGGGGATTATGTTAGAGGCTACATGCTGCAGGTAAACTACTCACAGTAGTGACTGAGTGAATATGAACATCTAATGTCTGACATTAAAATAACCTGTACTTTGTGATACCATATGAAGAAGTAACAGCTAAAACGAATATATGATTAACATTAAATAATTACAAATTAATTGTAAACCAGCAAGCATGAGTATATTCTTTACCTTTTGGTTTTTAAGTTAAGGATTCTCAAAATTGAGTTTGTAGTTTGGGGGCATTCAAAAAGCACCAATTAGATGTAAGCATTTACTAAACCCAGGTAAGAAGAAGTACACACCTTTCACCAGATCCCAGAGGAAAAATCAAACAAGAATTGCTTTTATAACTGTGGCTCGGATTAAAAGGTGGATGATATTTAGAAACTAATGAGAAAACTAAAACTTGAATTTCTGTTTTTAAAACTGCTCCTGCTTCTGTTTTAGCAGATTTGGACTAGTTCTTCACTATTCACACGTAATGTACACTCATTCTGCTGAAGTTATAAAACAACTGTTGCATGTCGATTTTAAATTGTCCTCAGATGAAGAAGTGCTGAAATGTGTAAAAAGTATGAATGTCAGTGTAAATATGACTTGAGCCTAAAATACTTTGAGTAGTCAGTAAGACTAGAAAACAACTGTTTAAAAATAAGTCCATCCAGCTAAGCAAGCTTTTTGACTTTTCGTGCCAGTAGGAACCTCTCCTCACGTGCTCTCAAAGCATCACTTTAGATTTACAGTAATTAACTGATTAAAAGCAGTGCATGATGGACGTTTTCCAACAACCAAACTTAAAAGAGCTTTCGTTCTCTGCAGTTTCCCAGTGGAAAAGTTTTGGACCGCTGGTTTATGGTGACTCCAGAAGAAGAAGTGCTCATCTTCAAACAGTTCCTTCGCTTTGGAGAGACGCGACCCATAGTCGAGTTGATGCTTCAGACTGCAGACGGTGCTGAAATCCTCTCTGATCCTGAGCTGAAACCCACACACAGCAGCTGCCAGTCAAGCACGAAAGAAGGAACGATGATGATGTTAAGGAGTTCAAGAGGAGATTCACGACTGGTGACCAGTGTCTGTCATTTAGAAAAAAGCAGTCCTGCTGACCACAACAATAATGTCCGCCATTTTGAAAAGTTTGCTGGTGGACTTTCTTTTCTGCTGCCATTCCATTTTCCAAGCTCGGCCTTCCACTGTTTGGTTTCTCCCACTAAGGTAATCAAATGATATTAAGTTTTTTAAATACTCGAAACCTCTTACATTAAAGTTCCTCCAGATTTAGGCTTCTTACATTTACAATTACCATCTTTTTTTCTATCAGGAGCTTATTCCTCCCAGTAAGCTGACACAGTTTCTACGAAAGTCCCATTGCAGCAAATTGGTTGAGAAGCACAAGCCAGAAGGAGGAAGAACAGACCAAGAGACTGATCCAATCTTACCTCAGTGTATAGGAGAACTGGCCGTAAAAGTCAAAGCAGACCCCGATAAGCCAAGCCCGCCTCGCTCGCTGTGGTATCCCTCCTTCCACAGTGAGCAGGACTATGACCTTCAGAGGGGAACAGCCAAACACGAGAGTGACTTTTCCCTTTCTCCTACCTTAAACCCATCGACAATCATTTCTTCCTCTTCAGTCTTTTCACCCATCTCCCCCTCTCCGTCCTCACCTTTGAAGATTTCCCAAAACGTGCCAGGCTCCCATTCTTCTTCTCTACATCCTCTCCCTTCCTTCTCCTCATCTTTCCTTTGTCCTCTTCCCACTGCCTCACTTTCTTCCTCCCTGCATCCTCCCCCCTCCTCATCTACCACCCTCCATCCACTCCCCTCCACCCTCTGCTCTGTCCCTTCATCTGCTGCAGGAGGTCGGAAAGGGAGGGTCTGCTGTGGCGTTTGCGGGAAAAGCTTCTATGACAAAGGTATGGATCCTCAGGCCTTTGTGAGTGTGTGTGTGCAATAATAGAGTCTGAAAGAAAAAAAAATGTCTTGTGCAAAATGAGAGACCAGAATGTGTAATGTATACCTCAGTATCACTATACTGATAACAAAATTTACTTGGACAAAGTTAAAAACATCAGATGGATATTGTGTAACTAAGTTACAGCTAGCTGGCTAACTGCCTAATCTATGCTGTTACTATAGAAAGTAAATGTTAGTTATGCATCCTTAAATGGTTTACTGACAGCTTAAACAAGACTAACATTAAACATGATAGTATTACGTATAACATCCATCCCACCATTTTCTTCTGCTTATCCAATTCAGAGTCGCGGGTTGGGCTGGAGCCTATCCCAGCTCTCTTAGGGCGAGAGGCAGGGCACACCCTTGGCAGGTCACCAGTCTGTCACAGGACAAACCCAGAGAGACAGGCAACCATTCCCCTAACCCTAACCCTCTTTGGACAATTCAGAATCGCTAATTAACCTAACCCCGCTAACTGCAGCATGGTGGTGTGGTGGTTGGCACTGTTATCTCCAAGCAAGAAGGTCCTTGGTTTGAATCCACCATCTGGTTGGGGCCTCATTTTGTAAAGTTTGCATGTTCTACTCATGTCTGTGAGGGTTATGTACAAGTACTGCTACAGACATGCAGTTAGTTATAAATTTGGATAACAAAGTATTTTTTGGAGTACCACAGGGTTCTGTTTTGGGTCCTATATAGTTTATCTTGTTTTCTTGTGGTTCCCCTTACTCCAATTGAATATTCTCTATTTCCTTACTCTATCTTTAGACTCTATCCCTTACTTCATGGTATACTTAGAGAGTCTTTTTTCTGCCAGTAAAGCAGCCTATAAAAATGACCTGTGTCTGTCCGATGGAGATCCAGAAGATTTAATTCAAGGTCTACTACTCTTGTCTATTAATGATCTCATTTTTGAATCATACACCAGCATTAATGAAAAGAAACTTTGAATTTAATTTAATACCATTTAATTTTCAGCCCTGAAAAGTTTTTATTTGTAGCTCGGTAGCAACCTAATAAAAATCCCATTTTAATTTGTGCAGGAACACTGAAGATCCACTACAACGCTGTCCATCTGAAGATCAAACATCGCTGTACAGTGGCAGGCTGCACCATGGTCTTCAGCTCGCTGCGTAGTCGAAACCGACACAGCGCCAACCCAAACCCAAGACTTCACACGAGCAGCAGCAGAGACACCTACAGCAGCTTACACTCTGACCACACAAGCGTTCACACTGATACACAGATACATGGCTCTAAACAGGCTCGCAAAAGCACACAAGACAGTCACATGTATGTGTATAGGAAAAAGGGAAATGCCAACACATTTTGGAAACATACTAAGGATTCACAGGCACATGTGCACATTGTGGGGAGTGGCTTAAATGGTCACAAAAACCTCCAACATTGCTTTCTCCAGAGCATGCCACATCACTCTGACTCAACTCCTGTTTCTTCCCCTCTTCAGCACCAGAACCAACACACCAATCCCACCTTTGCCCTAAATAACCCCCAGGTCTTGCCTCCGCTTCCACCCCACCTCCATTCAGTTCATACTGCTTCTTCGCTAGGTTCCCCTCCCTCTCTGATCCCTGTAGTCAGTTCTGCAACAGACAAAATCAAACACCCCCTTCTGACTAACCATTCTTCCAGCACCACCCCAATTTCCCAAGAAAGTTGTGACACTCCGAGAGCATCCCATTACTACGAAGGAAATCAGTGGCAGCCGGAGTCAATTGACCCCGTGCCAAAGAAGAAGCCCAGGAAGTCAAGCATGCCAGTGAAAATAGAAAGAGAGATGGTGGAGCGGAGGAGACACGAGAATGAAGAGGAGTACTGAAGAGCCACAGAGTTGCTGTTCAAAGTTTATATTCAGAAGTAAACTTTTTGTGAAAGAACAAATACAGAAAAAACAATTGCAGCGTGATAACAATGGAATTTCTTATCTCTGAGTTATTGTACAGGCCTCAGAGAGACTTACAGAATAGATTCTTCTGCAGAGTTTGAACAAGTATGAAGAAGAATCAGAGAGGCTAATAAAGAATAATTTCTCAGTAACATGACTAAAAATTTTAATAATTTTATAATATGATTAAAAATATTGAAAACAGAATGCTCGTGTTTCACTATAATTTTATGGTATATATCTCAATTTAACCCAATATGTGATTTCAGTATAGTGTAGTACAGAGTAAATACCAATATAGTTCAATTGACCACATAAGTACATTTAGAGTACTTTAGAGTCCATGTATCCGAATTATCTCCAGAATAAAGATGACAGATGAAGGCAAGTGAGAACCACAGAGACACAATAGAATCATTAATAAGAAATATGAAATCTGACAGAACATGAGGTCTGCTTCAGAAGTGATGCTCTGTGGTGAGTGAAACCTGATGAACATGTGGTGCCTGTGGGTCACCTGTGGGTACGTGTCATTATAAAGACACTGTGAGGACAGCG
Source organism: Copadichromis virginalis (assembly GCF_057382275.1). NCBI lineage: Eukaryota > Metazoa > Chordata > Actinopteri > Cichliformes > Cichlidae > Copadichromis > Copadichromis virginalis. Next base: position 21,593,178 of record NC_140620.1, on the reverse strand, counting down.
AAAATTAAGTATGGACAGAGCACCACCAGGTAGAAGACCACTCTGAACACAAGGCTGAAGGGAGAAGAAATGAAAGATGAAGCTGTAGTTGTAGGTTTACCTGCAGAGAGAATCCCACCTGTTCAGGTGAATATGTGGATGAAATAAGAGGTGAAATCAGAGTGAAGCTCCTCACCTGTGACAGTGATCCAGCTGGATGGAGACTCTCCATGACCGCTGATGTCACACTTGTAGAGGCCTTCATCAGACCTGGAAACATGCTGGATGGTCATGTGACCTGTAGGCTGCTTCCTGATGAGGGAGCCATCTTTATAGAAAGCAGCTGGGAGGTTGGAGGGAGTGGTCTTTGTTTTACAGAGCAGAGTGACGTCATCTCCCTCCATCACAGGGAGGACAGGACTCTGCAGGATCACTGATCCACCTCAACACAGAGACAAACTACAGCATTTCATCCATTTACACACAGCTTCATCAACACTAACTCCACACACTCAGCTTACCAGTGACTGTCAGGTTAACCATGTTACTGATGGGACCCTCTCTGGACTCACACCAGTAAACTCCACTGTCCAATGGGTCGATGTAGCTAATGTTACAGGACGAACCAGCTGGTTTTCCCCACCCATCTCTCTGTCGTTTGCTTGTGTTTCTCCTCAGAGTCCATCCAGCAGAGCTGTCGTCCTCCTCACAGCTCAGAGACACAAAGTCTCCTTTTAAAGAACTGAGAGCTGCTGGGACTCACAGTCAGACGAGCTGTGAGGGTTAAAATGATACAACAGTGATCTTTTATATTTGTGCCCACATTAAAAGCCACCAGAGTATAACAGGGAGGAGACCTGCAAACACAAAATCAAACCAAGCCTGAGGCTACGTCCAAACATACATGGGTATTTTTGAAAGCGCAGTTTTTCCTACCTTTCATCCACACTTAAACAGCGTTTTTGATCACTAAAAACTGCTTTTTAAAAACTCAGTTTTTGCGTTTACATGTGGACAAGGAAAATGGGGATTTAGTCATGCAACATCAAAGGTGTGCGCCTTTTTTTACTATCCCAGTCTAAGACACGTCATTGTTTACATGAGATGAATTTCTACAAAGGCACTTCAAAAGTAACACAAAATTAGCTGCCTTTCCAGAAAAATACAAAAACTATTCCGGAGTACTTAAGAACCCTGTTTACTCTTTACCTCCCATGCTTCTAGACTTCTAATTGGCCAACATTTCTACACGGCTAAATGACAGCATTTGACTGGGTTTTTAGCGTTTACATGTGGACGGAGACATCTTTGCACATGTGTATGGGATTTTTTTTTTCATAAATACCTCTATACATGTGGATGTAGCCTGAGTTTAGCAGACACAATCAGGGAGTTTCAGACTGAGTAAAGGAGGTTACTGACCTTAGTTTTTGTTGCAGCTCAGCAGTGAGATCAGAATTAAAGAGAAACAAGACTCAGGTTAGTTTAGGGTTTGTGGTGTTTAATGAAGTGATCAGAGAGCAGAGCAGACGCAACATGTCTGTTTGCTGATTATAAGAATCGGAGCAGAAAGGAGGAAGATTGTTCAGCTGAAACATGTACAGAAGATTCATCTTACAGACAAACATCACTAAAAACAAACTACAGACTGTTTTTTTGAGGGTTTTTTGTTAGATTTCCTCAGCTGAATCTTCACACAGACTGAACTTACAGAGCAGCAAAAGCAGAGATGTTTCCTCCATGTGAACGTAAAGTTGATGCTTCATCAGAAAGATGGAGGAGTTTCTTTGAAGGTGTCAAATCTTAAATATAAAGACTGTTACTGTTACTGACAGCAGGTCAGCTGAGAGGAAGAGAGCTGGAGGTGGTGGAGGTGCTGGGGTGTCTGAGCTTCTGTTACATGATGTGGCTAAATGATGTCATTTAGCCACAAAGTTTATTTCTAACATGTTGTTAGAAATAAACTTTGTGGTTAAATGACATCAAACTACACCCACTGAGATGATGTGATGGCTTCACTGTACCTAAATCATTAACAACACAGCTGTGGGTTTGGTTCTTTCTGAGTTTTTTGCAGGTCAGCAAACAACTGGACACAACACCAGACTGAAAGTTTAATGCACCAAGATTAATTTTACCGTAAATGAGCCAATAACTGAAAATGATATGCAATGCACTTCAAACCCTCTGCTGCAACAGGATGGAGAGCTGCAAACAAAAGATAAACTGATATCAGAACAGCCCATGAGCCAGAACGTTCTGTAGCCAATCATCTCATCAAGAAGGCGAGGGAAACAGGAAACTCTAAAATAAAACAGGATGTAACACTCATCGTCATGAAGGTGATGGCACTCATAAATGTCAGACAGAGCATCAACAACAATAGTGCTGTAGTTTCTGTGGGTCTGTGAGAACTTTCTGGAGAAATAACAGGGTGGTCGATACCTGCCGCTACTGGAAGCAACCTCCATCTTGGTGTTACCCATGCCAAAACCATGACAGAGTGTTGATGGGAGCTATCTTCAGCAAAAAAAAGGCATATGTCAGAGGTTTCCTGTGTAACCCTCAAGGAACGCCACCTCTTTCACATGGCAAGCTGAACCTACCCTGCCAGTGAAATCCTTCACAAAAGAAAGAGGAAGGTAATCAGACGTAGTGACTTTTGTCTTTGCTGAATCAAAGTGTTGAGTCAGCTTTTGTTAATTAAATAAAATAAAATAAACTGCTCTGAAGGCGCTGCTGGTGTGGGGCTACTCCCTCTCCGACGCAGAGCGGCCGAGAAACTCGTCTCTCTCTCGGACCTGGGTGATAGTACTGCTCTGTACTAGGAAAGGCTGCTCTTCATAGAGGACTCACGCTCGGGGAGATGTTTTCTGGTTGATTCCGGCTCCCAGAAGAGCCTCGGGAACTCGTCTTTGCATAATTCCACAATAGTATATTGTTTAATCTTAAAGAAATTGGAGATTAACTGCGTACCACCAGAGAGAGCCCAAGTACCACTAGTAGTACGTGTACCACAGTTGGAGAATCACTGATCTAACAGACTCTGATTTGTTCGTGTAAATGGAGAGTCCTCTTCACATACTACAGTTAATTAGTTCCACTCATAGTTCCACAGGGTTCAGTGCCAGGACCAGTTCTGTTTACATTATACATGCTTCCCTATTCACACACCAATTAGTTAAGCTGCAGGAATTTCTTAAAGACACAAAGACCTGGATGGCCGCTAACTTTCTGCTCCTTAATTCAGATAAAACTGAGGTTATTGTACTCGTAGGAGTTCTTTCTTCCATTTGCGCAACATCTCTAAAATTAGAAATATCCCGTCCCAGAGTGATGCAGAAAAACTAGTTCATGCATTTATTATGCTGTCCAAGATAAAGACAATGTTGGATAACACCTCCCACCCACTCCATGACATGCTGGTCAGTCACAGGAGCTCGTTCAGTGAGAGACTGAGATTACCGAAAAGCACCACTGAACGACACAGGAAATCATTCCTGCCTGTGGCCATCTCCCTGTACAACTCCTCCATCTAACACACTGTTTACTGCAACAGCTACACCCTTTTTGCACATGTTCTTCCTCTTTCAGCTATTTATTAATAAGTGACCTTTACGTGTATATATATGCCTGTATATAGTGTGCTATTCTTAGTTTGTGTATTGTCTGTCTTTGTTAATGTTTTTTTATAATGGAGCACTGTAACGAAAAAGAATTTCCCCTACACAGCAAAATCTCCAGTGTTAATTTAACACTGGAGATTTTGCTGTGTAGGGATCAATAAAGTATTCTGATTCTCATTATTACTTCCAGGCTGGACTACTGTAATTCATTATTATCAGGATGTCCTAAAAACTCACTGAAAAGCCTTCAGCTAATCCAAAATGCTGCAACAAGATTACTGCAGGCCTACTTGTTGTTCCTAGAGTATTTAAAAGTAGAATGGGAGGGAGAGCCTTCAGTTTTCAGGCCCCTCTTCTGTGGAACCAGCTTCCAGTTTGGATTCGGGAGACAGACACTATCTCTACTTTCAAGATTAGGCTTAAAACTTTCCTCTTTGCTAAAGCATATAGTTGGGGCTGGACCAGGTGACCCTGAATCCTCCCTTAGTTATGCTGCAATAGACATAGGCTGCCGGGGGATTCCCATGATGCATTGAGTATTTCCTTTCCAGTCACCACTCACTATGTATTAACAGACCTCTCTGCATTGAGTGATGCTTGTTATTAATCTCTTCCACAGCATGTCTTTATCCTGTCTCTCTTCTCTCACCCCAGCCGGTCACAGCAGAGGTCGCCCCTCCCTGAGCCTGGTTCTGCCGGAGGTTTCTTCCTAATGCGTTTTTTCTTCCTACTGTTGCCAAAGTGCTTGTTCATAGGGGATCATATGATTGTTGGGTTTTTCTCTGTATGTGTTATTGTAGGGTCTACCTTACAAAGCGCCTTAAGGCGACTGTCGTTGTGATTTGGCGCTGTATAAATAAAAGTGAATTCAATTCAATTGAATACTAATCAGAATGTCCGTAGTTTGATTCCCGATTACTTGAGTCTGCATGTTGGAGTATCCATGGGGAAGGTGGCTGAACCTTGAGAGTGAGTGTGTGTGAATGCTAGACAAAGCGCTTAGGTAGAGAATAAAGTACAGTATGAACGTGTGTGTGTGTGTGTGATTGGTGAATGTTTGGAGAGCGCAATTTGACATGAAAAGTGTTTGAAAGGTGCCAGTCCAGTGACCAACCCGAAAGATGAGATATACACGTGAATCTCATCGACCCCAGAAACCTGGTGACTAGAGAATATTTACCTGTACAGGTGAACAAAAGCTACCGCTAACATCCTTTACAGAAGGGTCTGTCAGTGAGGTTTATTAGTCTTGATGGAAATTTTAGGATTAGGAATAGGATTTTAATATAGGAGTCTAAGGAAACGAAAGCACGTTCAAAACCACTACCTTAGTGATTGTCAGTGAAAGCATCCCACAGCTACAGATGCTGGGTCAGCTGTAATTTATTATCCATTGTGCCTTATTTTCTGGTTCAGTTTTCTTACCTACGACTTTTTTTTAATACTTTAAAACTCTTTTTCTACAAACAAACAAAGAAACCTTTTCATGATGATCACTACAAAGGAAACCACAATACTGACATCCTATCAAAGAGGAAGAGGAAGAGGAAGAGGAAGAGGAGGAGAGGGAGGCGGGTTTTACTTTATATGACTGTGAGCTGATCTCAGTGTTGGTCTGATGTCATTGAGCAGCAGGATGGAGGAAACGTCTCTGCTGTGTCTGCTCTGTAAGCTCACTCTGTGTTTTTCATGCCTCTGCTGTCTTGTTGAATGTGAAACTCTGAACTAACCTGAGTTTAATTTCTCTTTAGTTCTGATCTCACTGCTGAGCTGCACCACAAACCAAGGTCAGTAACCTTCTTCTGTCACTCTGTAAATCTGGCAGACTTAGCAAAATGTGAAATAGTTTTTAAAAAATAACCTTTTTGTCTGTTTTCATGGATATGAATTCTCCATTTTCTTTTCATTAGCAAGTCTGCATAAACGTTTTGGCTGTTTAAAGATGAAAGTATTTTTTGACTCACTTGAAGAGATTATTAAAGTTGTCACCATACACAGGCAACTACAATGGGATGCAAAAGTTTGGGCAACCTTGCTTATAGTCATTATTTTCCTGTATAAATCATTGGTTGTTAGAATAAAAAATGCAAGAGTGATTTGGCAAGGATGGAAGGGACATGTCCCCACCAATATCCAGCGATTATTGAATTGTCCCCACCAATAATTTGATCTCTTTGAGTAAAGAAAAACAAAATTGATAGAAAGAAAAAAACTATCTGTCAACGCCTCATTCGCCTGAGCTTGAAGGGTAGACCCCCCGCAGGGGCGAGAGGGGAATTTATATGTTTAAAAAAACCTAACCTAAATGACAGCAACATCAAGTTTTCTTTCTTTCTTTCTTTTTAAAGAACGGTTGTACTAGAACATGGGCCGGCCTCTCAGAGCGATTCGATATATGACTACATGCTCATCCAACTGAGCTAAACCTACACCCGTCTTTCTTTCTTTCTTTCTTTCTTTCTTTCTTTAGGAAGAATGTTTCATGTGTAGCACATATGTTGTTTAGATACCCCACCCTTGAATCAAAGAAAACAAAGCTCTGAAAAGTAGAAACATTTAAAACCCAACTATCTTTTCTAAACTGAACAGAGTTTCATCTTTCACTGTTTCAAAATGGGCAAATTTGAAACACTTGGGGAGATTCTTAAAGCTGTGAATACAGACAACCAGTTACTTTCAGGACCATATGTCACAGCAGAGGAGACAACTGGCAACTGTCTCATGATCAAAAAACATAGACAATAAATATCCTGCTCTCTCTATCACAGCTCGTCTGACTGTGAGTCCCAGCAGCTCTCAGTTCTTTAAAGGAGACTTTGTGTCTCTGAGCTGTGAGGAGGACGACAGCTCTGCTGGATGGACTCTGAGGAGAAACACAAGCAAACAACAGAGGACTCAGTGTGGAGATGGGTGGGGAGAAGGTGCTGGTTCTTCATGTAACATCAGATACATCTTCCCATGGGACAATGGGGTTTACTGGTGTGAGTCTAATCAGAGTACCATCGGTAACATGGTTAACCTGACAGTCACTGGTAAGCTGAGTGTGTGGAGTTAGTGTTGATGAAGCTGTGTGTAAATGGATGAAATGCTGTAGTTTGTCTCTGTGTTGAGGTGGATCAGTGATCCTGCAGAGTCCTGTCCTCCCTGTGATGGAGGGAGATGACGTCACTCTGCTCTGTAAAACAAAGACCACTCCCTCCAAGCTCCCAGCTGCTTTCTATAAAGATGGCTCCCTCATCAGGAAGCAGCCTACAGGTCACATGACCATCCAGCATGTTTCCAGGTCTGATGAAGGCCTCTACAAGTGTGACATCAGCGGTCATGGAGAGTCTCCATCCAGCTGGATCACTGTCACAGGTGAGGAGCTTCACTCTGATTTCAGCTCTTATTTCATCCACATATTCACCTGAACAGGTGGGATTCTCTCTGCAGAAAAACCTACTACCACACCTCCACCTACCACCTCAGCACTACCCCCTGACTACAGCTCCCTCCAGCTTGCGTTCAGAGTGCTCCTCCACCTGATGGTGTTCTTTCCATACTTCATGTCCACTCTTCTCATGATATCTTTATATCAACTCAGAGCCAAAGGTAACACTCTGAATCACTCACTGAACAATCAATATGGTGATGATTAACTCATCTCTCTGTCTGAACTCCTCATAAGTTAACAGCAGATACATTTTAAAACTTATCTTTCAGGAAATGAACCTCATGCATCAGTGGAAAAGATGCAACCCAGTCAGGCTGAGCAGGGATTAGATGCCCACTATGATGATGTCACTACAGAGCATCACTTCTGACCTGAAATTAAGCAGAGACCTGCAGTCTCATATTGCATTCAGGTCCTGTTGCTGTTCCTGTAAATTTCCACACTGGAAACAAATTAACCCTTGTAATAATACCTCAAACAAAGCAGCAACATATGTGATGTGCATGACCAGCTATGCACTCTCACTGTGTCATAATATCCTTGAGTATTTGACATCCACAGGAGAAACTCAGACAGAGCCTAGGCTGAGTTACTACACGTTACACCATCAAAGAGACGAGAGTTTCTTTAGATCCAACGATCAAAGATCAACAACTATATTAATTAAAAATGAAATCATGGATGAAAATACATTTAAAACACAAGAAATGAAAAAATAATAATTATTACAATATTACAGTACTCTCTGGTCGTTTGCACTCTCAACACTTTCTCGATCCTTTCACATTAAAGGCCTTTTGTTTAAGAATACAAACAAAAAATCTTTGTTAAATTCTGTCTGTTGTTAAATGTTTCTAACAGTTAGTAGCAGCAGGTTTGCCTGCCTGCACTTTATAGAAAGAACCTGCAGGATGCATAGAAGCTCTTTACTGACATCTGGTGGCTCAAAACAACAACTGTTTGAATTCTAAATTATATTTAATTTATTTTTTTAATATAACTATATTTGTGTACAAAGCTCTGTAGCCAGTTGTGTGATGGAAAGTTTCTGCTCTTCTCTGTGTCAGGCTAACCTGGCTGAATGAAAGGCTCCACAGTGTCACGCTCTGCCTCCATATAATCTTTCAGTACTAAATATTCCCACATGTACAGCTCTGCTTTTCTCACCATGATAAATAACTTGTGTCTATAAATGATTTGGTGCTTGTTGTTCTTGTTGGTCAGATGTGATGCAGACTGCAGTACTCTGTACTGTCGTTTGTCTCTTTGCAAAACAGATTAAACCTCACAAAGACGACCTGTTCTTGTGTGATTCAATTTATTTCATATTTCCATAACAGTTAGTGGTAGTTCAGACACACAATTGTTTATGCTTTTTGTTTCACAGAATGTTTGATGGTAAAGAGGTTCTTATTTTAAAAAAAAATACAATTCTAGATGGTTTCTGTTATATACGAACCATTCTAAAACATGGACATCAAAAGCTGATTAAAGAGGGGTTTTATTGTATTTATTAGATTTGTTATGATTAGTGATTTATAATTTTTTTTTTTATTATTATTGTTATTATTATTTAACACAATTTAAATATAAAATAAATAAAAAAATAACTTTAAAAAAACAGTTAAGCACTGTTGCCTCACAAGAAGAAGCTCCTGGGTTTGACACCACCATCTGTGGATGTGGTGTGCTCCAACTTCGAAAGTCCAAACACATGCACTTAGTGTGTTCAATTAATTAGTGATTCCTAATTGTTCATAGTTGTGAATGGATGTAAAACTTTAGGTAAAACCTAATATTAGAGTGAACACTGTAATTTGACAGTCGTTCTCCAGTATAATGAAAATTATTAAAAAGTTTGCCAGAACTTGAGACGGTCAGAACCTGACTGCAGGTTGGATGTTTTCTGTTATCCTCAACGCTAAGGTGACTGAAGATCAGCAGCAGGGCTTTTAATCTGCTGTTCACTTGCAACTGGTATTAAGATTTTTTTTTTTCTTTTAGAGCTTTTAGATCACAGTGATACCAATGAGGTAACTCTCAGCTGACTGTGACCAGGGACATTCTTGCCCATATCACCTTCACTCGAGTCCCACTGACATATACTTCAGCTCACCCATAAAGTGGTGGGCCACGTAAAATCACAGAGCGGGTCGGCAGATGCTGAAGCACATAGTGTGCAGAGGCCAGCAGCTTTCTGCAGAGTAAGTCACTATGGACCTCCAAACTTCACGTGGCATTCAGATTAGCTTAGAGAGTGTCATGGAATGGATTTCCACAGAAACAGCAGCATCCAAGCATTATATCAGCAAACACAATGCAACATGTCATACGCAGTTGTGTACAGCATGCCACCACTGGACTCTAGAGCACTGACATAAGACATTTTGGATAATTTAATGTTCCTAACTTTGCGGCAACAGTTTGGGGATGGCCCCTTCCTGTTCCGACATGACTGACAGGTCCATAAAGGCCTGCACAGAGTCCTGATCGAAACCTGACAAAACACCTTCAGGATGAATTAGAGCAGAGACTGCTCTAATTATTTTTAGATTTTGTGTTCATTTTTAATCTGTGTAAGCATCGAATAAGTCTGTTAATAAAGCTTGATTGATTTATTAGTTCTAAACCTTGTGGAAAGCCTTCCACAAGGTTTAGAACGATATAGTAGTGCATTTAATTTCTGGCACACTTTGCATTTGCAAAGCAACTGTTGAAACTAGCTCTCTTTTTTTATTATTACTTTAACCATGAAATTTTAATTTATACAAAAAAAACGAGGATCTACATTTTTTTTTTTCATATAGTGTCACTGCTATGAGAAGATGGAGTAGATCACTGCCAATTACAGTGTCTTATTTTGACTTTTAAAAGTTGTTGGAGTTACTGTTACTAACAGTGACCCCAACAAAGATACTAACTATTTACTATGTTACTAACAATGCAAGACGTAACCATATAAAAAAATCATTAGAAAAATTCACCTTGGTGTGGTACCTGTCTGCACTCTAAACATACACCGAGTAGTTCTCATTTATAATTATCAGTGAACTTTACGTTCGTTACATTTATTTTTCCCCAAAAACACATTAGTGCACGCGTGAATATGTGAATGAAGTTATGAACTTATTACGAAGTTCAGTACTTTATATTGAGGGCAGACCAATCCACGCGCTGAGGTATCGTAGCAACGGGCAGACGCTCAATGCCGAAAGTCGGAAATGACGACAGAATTATTGGTTCAAAGTAGTGCTTTATTTCTTAAGGTGTGCATTGATGACATCATTATGGTGATTATAAAGAAAGGAATCTAAATTCAGATTTAAAAAAACAAACAAACAAACAAACAAAACCTTTGTACCCTAAGGTGGTACAGTCCAAAAGCTCCCGTGTGGTTGGAACGGTCCTCTAGCGGCGGGAAAAACCATTGTGGATCACGTGACACGAACACAGAGGTCAATATGGCGACGTGCATTAGAGGATAGCTTAGTAACAAGAAGCCTTGTTGTTTCGTGTTTTTTGTCCGCGGTGCCAGGCGGCAGTCGTTCCGTGTGCAGGTGAGTCCACGTCACATCCACGGTGCATGCCACGAACACGGAGTAAGGGTGCGCGAGTCGGCATGTTAGCGCGAGCTTTCAGTGGTTAGCCTGTATTTGTAAACAAAGCGTAAACACGCAGACGAGAGCGAAACTGATGAGCTAGTGTGAAAGATTATACTTTGCACACGCAAAGGTCAGCTGGTGGGACGATTCAGGTCCAGGAAGTGAAATGTTTTACTTACAGACTTCAAGTCTGGCCCTGCTTATGCATCCTCTCAGGTTTAGCACATGTTGGGTGTATTGATTGAAGTATTGCTGCCACGTTATCGTTAATCTCCAAGTTTACGTTAAATGTATTAATTCTTTGTGTGGTGGTGTGTTTGAGTTTGAAATTGAGTTGAGGAAATATTCAAATCCCCAACTAGTGGAAAAGCCCTCTAACTCAGGCCTGACATTCATATTTAAAAAGAAGAGAAAGGAAACAGTTGGGGTTTCCGCTTTAATTGTTTCCTACAGACGATTTTATGCACTTGGTAAGATCAGGGCTGGACACGCACAGTGAACAAAACACGGAGCAAAGTAATACTTAAAAAAAATGTCACAGTCCATGTATTCTGTGGTCAGAAGTTCACACCCACCCATGAATGTCATGATAATTTTAGGCGTTTGATGATTTCTTTGAACTGTGGAATCTTTGCACAGCTAAAAAACGAGAATTGGGTGCACAATTTGGATTAACAAGCTTCCTCATAATTCAGGATGGATATCTTCTTGGCAGAATTGGTCGTTTCTTTAAACTCGAGAAAGGCTTTAAGAAGACCAGAAGCTCAGTGTTCACCTGCTTTATCTCATAAAAAGCAGCTCTTGTCCTGTTGGAACACCTGACTGTCTATGTTTCAACCACCTAGATGTTTATTTAAGGTGAAGATTTTTGAGGTAGTTCTCTTCTTCTTTATTCCTTAATGTGTAATGTTACTAGTACCACTCACAGCTAAACAGCCCCAGGGTGTGATGCTACCACCGTGCTGTACAGTTGCTCTGTGTTCTTAGGTTTGAGTGGTTTTCTTTTTTGCTGAGAGAAGTTCAGGAGTTCACACTATTTTATTATCAGGCAGTTAAAGGTTTGGGTTGCACAGCTGTGGACTCTCAGTCTGCTTACAGAGAAGAATTTATTAGACACATGCAAACAAACATATTTGTGGTTGGTTATTGATGGGGAGATGCTGTGGTTTAGACTTAGTGCTTGCTGATTTGTTCTCCTCGTCGTCCTTCCACTTGGCCACAGCGGAATTAACCTCAAGTCAGGGATCTTGTCCTGTATAAGAAAACCCATCCCCACCTTATAAATGTTACCAGAGATATTTTATCTTCATGCTGACGTCAGCTGACACAATGAAGTCTTTATTTCTGTTTGACACACAAGGCCAAGCAGCCGTCTCGTCTGAAACTGTGTTCTGCTACAGAGCACAGTTTCAGACGAGACGGCTGCTTGGCTTGAAGGAGTTTGATTTGGAGGCTTATTTGGAGGCTTATTTCTTCTTTCTCACCCTCTCAGTCCATGGTGATATAAAACTGGTTTCACTGGTGTTCTGTTTCCAGCTCTTGGTGGTTCCCAAACATCCTAACTGAGAACATCATCTGAGGGTCACATCATGGGGCTTCTAGACCAAAAGTGGTGACAGATCTGAATAACTTGTACTTGAATACAGTTGTTTGAACTGATGATCTTTGAATCTGCATTTGTTTAGAAATGAGATCTTTCCACCCTTTCCCTCAGGATGAATAAAGTATTATCAATCAATCAATGAATCAATAAAAGATTAAGTGATTGTGTGTATGTTTGACCCTGTGAGGAGAGAGTCCAAAATGAATTCAAACTTGTGCATCCAGTTCTTGTTTTATTTAAGTTATTAAAGATTGATGTACGGTCATTTCACCCTGGAGAAAGAGTGGATTCAATAAGTCATTAAAAACCCCCAAACGACCATCACATTCATGCTAATGAGTGTTTGTAATCCTCTGACTACAACGTATGTCACAGCTGTGTGGGGTTACTACAGGCTGAAGAACAGCTCGAATCAACATCTGTTCATTCACTCGCACTCTTACCCACATTTACCTCCTTAAATGAAACACGGTAAAGTGTGTGAAGCAGCTGCTGTGGTCTAAATGGTCTGCTTGTCTTTCAGTGTTTGATTCCTGCTGTGCGACCGAGCTCTGAAGCAACAGGATGCCGGGAAAAAACGGCGACCAGTTCAAACCCGGAGACCTGGTGTTCGCCAAGATGAAGGGCTTCCCTCACTGGCCGGCGAGGGTGCGCTCACACCTCAGCTGTAAATACCTGCATGCAGCTGTTTGTGTGTACGCGCTTTAACTCTTCTTCTGTGTTTTACAGATCTGTAAGTCGGACGAGGGGTACAAGAAGCGAGTCCCCGTCTTCTTTTTCGGCACCCATCAGATGTACGTACGTGCAGCTGCAGATCGATCGTATCATTTTCTGAGCAGCATTGATCGAACTGTGATTAATCTCCCCTCCCCAGAGGCTTCCTGCCGCCGGAGAACATCGTCCCTTATGTGGGAAACAAGATGAAGTATGGCAGCGGCGTTCGCATCAAAGGCTTCACCGAGGGCATGTGGGAGATCCAGAACACGCCTGGAGTCGGGAGTAAACTCAAAGTCAGTCTCTCTTTAAAGATCACTCATCAGTTGCAATGAAAATGCTACGTAATCGCTTCAGTTCATTTTTATGTAATTGAATGGTTATGAATGAACTGCTAAAAGCATTTTCTAATGATGTGTTTGTAATATTTCTGACGCACTGCTTAAAAAAAGCTTATATAGCTTTAAAATTATATTTGTGATGATGTATCTGGTATATAAAAATACTGAACAGTGTTTTATTGATGCTTTCATTGATGCTGCCGCTTTTATTAATGTCAGTGAATTCAGGGCATTTTCCACCTTCTCCAGTTAGCTGCTGTGATTGATCAGACACTCTTACATCACCTAAACAATTATATTGGGTGATTTGATGTGGCACAGCTCTACTTCAGTAGTATCAGTCTGTCCAGTTGGGTCAGATCATCACCTGAAGTGACAGGTCCAACAGTGAGGGCTGGTTCTCTTCACAGATGTGAGCAGGTTCAGGATGACCTCATGTGACAGACATGAAAGAGTAAATGTTTCACGTGCAGCATCATCTCAACTAGTTACATTTGTTTTGGAAGCTGACCAATCAGAACAGACTAGGGTCAAAGGCATGGATAGGGGGCTGAAAAGGCTATTTCCAACATGTTTCTCACACTGCTGGCACCTCTGCTTCATAAATGTTTATAGCCCATGAGTGAGGCATGTTTCGGTTCTAATAAAGGTTCTTCGTTCTATCTTCTGTTCAGGTACCGGGGAAGACAAACACAGAAAGTACACCAGCAAAACCGGCTTCCGCAACCAAAGCTACTCCAGCTAAACCAACCCCAGCACCTAAAACTACACCTGCCAAATCACCCAAGGCTACACCTGCCAAGTCCGCACCAGCGACCAAATCTACACCCTCTAAACCGACGTCTGCTGCTAAAAGTCCAACTCCAAGCGCTGTCACTAAATCTTCCCCCAGCAGATCCGAGTCGGCCAGTAAAGCTGCCGCCGACAGGCGGCGCACAGGAGGCGAAAAGGAAGCTGCTGTTAAAACTCCCACACGAGTTTCATCAAGATTGGCTGCAGAGCAAAGTGAGGAGTCCAAGCAGGCTTCCACCCCTGCTGCAGACACTGCAGAGACCGTTGCGACTGCTCGAACCAGAAGGTCGGCAAGCGGTGGTCCGTCTGCAGGAGGGAGTGCAGGTGAACGCACCGCCTTGGCCAAGACAGACAAAGAGGTGAGAGGTTAAATGTTTTAAAGCTGTGGGGCTGTTCCATTTGGAGACAGGGCCTCTGGACTGGCAGTGGTTCAGCAGTGGTTCTGGGGTCTCTCAGCCTCCCTGCAACAACTATACCAGGGGGCTGGAGATGGTGCCTGTCAGTCAGACAGTGAGGGTTACCATCCTGGTTGTGGAGCACTGGACCCACTCTGTATGTGCTCTGTGAACTTGGAAAAATCACATCCTCAGAGTGTGCTGCAGGGAGGGATTTAGAAGGATTAAGCTCCTTGTTGGGTGCTGGTGTTTCACTGTCTGTTGTGAGATTGAACTTGAAAGCTGCAAAGTGAGGGGAAAAAAAAAAAAAAAAATATATATATATATATATATATATATATATATATATAAAGAATATAAATATATTCTTTTATATTTTAAAAAAATATATATTTTTTTTCTTTCTTTTTTTTTTGGGTGGGGGGGGGTAATTCAGAAGCACGGAGGAGTTGTCTGCAGAGGAGGGGGATGTGGGAAACTCGAGACATAAACACAAGTAGAATAGTTTCATCTTCTTAATGTTTATCCCATCCATGTGTCCATCAGTGTCTGTCTCAACGGGTGATGCTGTGGAGTAGTTGGATGTCACAGATTAAACATTTTCATGGAGATTTGAGCACATTTCTGCATCTGTAGATCACAGATAATGACGTGGACCTACAGTGGAGAGAGAATAAAGGTTTTGCTTGATATTGTTTTTTTGGCTTTGTACCTGCGGATATTTCTGTGGATATTTTCCTGTTTTCTGGATATATAGATTAGTAAAGCAGGGCGACGGAGATCCGTCTCTGTGTGCTCGAAATTGGAGGATTGAATTGAAGCTTGAAGCTCCCGTGCAGAAGCTTCCAAAGCACCAACAAATCTGTGTGGACGACGGTCTCGGGCTCACGTCACCGCCTTTGAAGGCTTTTTCCAGTTTTTCCTGCAACAGGAAAAAAGTGTCAGGTTCATTCTGCTCTAACACACCTTCATGAGAACACCAGCAATCCATGGCTCGCCTCATCCTCTAGTTTATGGAAGAAACTGGAGCTTCTTCTTTTATTAGAGCTCAGTGGGGAAGAGCATGGTGAACTGTTGACATTAAATGCTTACAAATAAACTTTTGTTTCTTCTTTTTCTTCTTTTTCTCAGACAGGAGCGGTCAAAGCTTCAATGGGTGAAACCACAGCGAGTAAAGAAAAGGCTAAAAGCACAACTGAAGCAGAACCCAGACAGGCTGAAGCCTCCAAAGAAGCTGCAAGTGAAGTGACGACCAGGAGCCGAGCAGAAGAGCCGAAGCTGAACACACATGGAGTGATGCTGCCCATTGTAAGTTTAAATGAGCCATTAATAACTTGTGTTATTCAGCAGCTCAATACTGTTCAAAGAAAAGCCTTCAGTTCTTTCTTTGATTAAAATGTAAGATTTAATCTAAAAGCTCAATTCAGACCCTCTGCTAATCTGATGCGTTGCTAAGCAACAGAGACACATGTTAAACTTCTTTTTCTCATTTTGTCTTTTCAGCTTTTGAATAAAGTTTCATGTTTTCCTCGTCTCCGTCAGATCAATGTGAAGCTGCAGAAGATGGAACCTGCTCTGATGACGACCGGTGGAAGGAGGGAGGAGGAGGAGGAGGAGGAGGAAAAGAAAGAGAGCAGAGACTTCAAGCGCCGAAATGAAGAGAAGGTGGAGAAGAAGGAGGAGGAAAAGGAAGACAGCAGAAGAGTAAGGACAAGGAGAGATGAGAGGGAGGAGCAGAAGAAAGAGGGCCGAGGAGTGAAGAGGAGGAAGGACGAGGAGGACGAGAAGAAGGTGGATGAGGGGAAGGAGAAGGAAGATGACAAAGGAGTCAAGAAGAGAAGAGAGAAGAAAAACGATGAGGATGTGGTCCAGAGGAAAACGAATGAGAAAGAGGAAGGAGAAAAAGAAGAGGCCCGAGGAGTCAAGAGGAAGAGCGAAGGGGAGGTGCAGAAGAAAAGTCAGGACAGCAGTGAGGAAAAGGCAACGATGGAGAGACGATCATCAAAAAGACACAAGGAACAGGAAAAGGGAACAGAGGAGGAAGGAGTAAAGACGAGTCCAGCTGAGAAGGAGGAGGAGGAGGAGAAGCAGAAGAGAGACAGGAGCACAGAGGGCAAAGAAACAAGGAGGATGAAAGAAAAAGAGGCGGAGAAGAAAGCGAGGAAGGATATTTCAGAGGAAAAGAAAGATGTGAAGAGTAAGGAGGTGGAGGAAGAGGGGGAGAAGAGGAGAGACAGGAGGCTGGAGGCCAGAGAAATGAGAAGGACGAAAGAAAAGGAGGAGCAGCAGAAAACGAGAAATGACACATCAGAAGAAAAAAATTTAAGAACAGAGGAGGAGGAGAAGGTGGTTGAAAAGGAGAAAATAAGTAGGGACACCAGTGAGGCCCGAGAAACGAGGAGGACAAGAGAAAAGGAGGCGCTTCGGAAGATGAGGACGGATGCTTCACAGAAAAGGAAAGATTTAGGAAGAGAAAAGGCGGCGAAGAAGTTGGAAGAGGAGAAGACAAGGAGAGAAAGGAGCACAGAGGCCCGAGAAACGAGGAAAACAAGAGAAAAGGAGGTGCAGCAGAAAACGAGAAACGATCATTCAGAAGAAAAAGATTTAGGAAGAGAGAAGGAGGAGCAGAAGGTGGAAGAGGAGACGACAAGGAAAGACACCAGCCCGGAGCCCAAAGAAATGAGGAGGACGAGAGAAAAGGAGGCACTTCAGAAGATGAGGAAGGATGATTCAGATGAAAGGAAACAGTCAAGAAGAGAGAAGGAGGTGAAGAAGGTGCAGCAGAAGGCGAGGAAGGATGTTATAGAAGCAAAGAAAGATTTAAGAAGAGAAGAGGAGCAGAAGAAAAAGGTGGAAGAGGAGAAGAGGGAGAGGAGATCTGAGGGAGAGAAGCAGAAGGAGAAAACTGAGAGGGAGAAAAGAGGAGGTGCTGCTCCAGACGATGAGGTAGAGTCTGTCTTCATTAAGGAAATGTTTTAAATTGAAGAGAAGGATGAAAACGTCTCAACATTTCTCCTGCAGCGACAGCGCCACCTGGCCGCCAAGAGGGAGAGCGTGTTAAAGTCTCTGAGGGGTCTGCTGAAGGCCGGGAGAGGAGGGAGGAGGAGGGAGGCAACGAGGAGCGCTCTGTAAGAGGAAGGGGAAAAAAATGATACGGTAAAATCAGTCAGGAGTTTAAACCTCTGTCTGTTTTCTCATCAGGAGAGGCGGCGACGGAGCGAAGAGGAGGAGGACAGGAAGCCCGACAAGGTCAGAGTGGAGGAGTGCGAAGGAGTCGGCCTCAGCCAAGAAAACATCAGAGAAGAAGAAGGAAGGAGCCAAGAAGGGGAACGGCAGGACATCGCAGAAGATGCAGGTAGAAGAAAAGTTGGAGAAAAGTCGAGATGTGGAGCTGAAGACAAAGGAAAAGGAGGAGGAGAAGAAGACTGATGAAGAAAAGAAGGAGGAGAGAAAAATAATTGGAAAGATCGTCAAGGCAACAGCTGGGCAGGGTCCGAAGGTCCAGGTGAAGACGATGATGGGAGGAATGACCGTGAGGGAAGAGGAGAAGGTGGGAGGAACATCTGCAAAGGAGGGGGAGAAGAAGAAAGAGGAGAAGGTGGAAAAGAAAAGAAGTTTGGAGAAAGAGAAGAAGAAGGGCGCTGAAGAAAAAGAGAAGTCGGATGATGGGAGCTCGAAGAAAAGCATCGAGGTCCAGATGAAATCTGAAAGAACTCAAGCGGAGGAGAAAAAAGCCAAGAGCGTGACGGAGGCTGCGAAGAAAAACGAGGAGCGCAAGGAGGAGGGGGAAGCAGCAGCAGCAAGAAGAAAAGAACAGGAGGGTGAAGAAAAGAAGAAGGACGAGGCGGAGAAACCAAAAAAGGCGGAAAATGCAGAAAAACACGAAACGCAAAAAACAACGGGCGAGAAGAAATGTGAAGGCGCGGAGCCGGGCGGGCAGAGGAAGACCGGCGAGGAGAAGGAAAGTGATGGAGCGAGCCGACCCGAGACGTCAGCAGCAGTGGAGAAGAGCGCTGGAGGAGAAGGTAACCCGGTAAAGGAGCAGCAGAAGAAGCGCTCGACGGTGACGCTGACGGACTCGACGCTACACCGGATCCACGGAGACATCCGGATCTCTCTGAAGAACGACAATCCCGTAAGAGCCGAAACTTAAACTGGCTGCAGATTAACGACGGCACAAAATGTAAAACCGTTCACAGTGATTTTATAAAAAGTGAGCCGACATTAGATCATTTTTATGATTCTCACTGCTTTAGCTATCAGGAGCTACATCGCCCCCTTGTGGCCAGAAAATCTAAATGCAGCTTTAATATTTCAAAAACGCTGCATGTTTACTGAAACTGAACGACGCGACTAATGTGCTTCATCCTCAGGACATCAGCAAGTGTCTGGCGGCGCTGAATCAGCTCAGTATGGTTTATGTGACGTCTCAACACGTCCAGAGGCACAGCGAGCTCGTCGCCACGCTCAGGAAGGTAAACGCACATACTGATATCCTCGTGGTGGTTCTTGGATAAGCAATGCATCTGACCTGTCACACTACTATGATGTCATCGCTTTGTGTCCACTCAGGACAAGAAATCACAAAAATGGGGTGGGGGTTAGGGTGTCACTGTGATTACGTTTGGGATTAGGTGTGATGGTGTTTCCACGTAGCAAAGCTATGACATCACTCCAAGGTGATTGGTCACTTGCAACCTTAAACCTGGACTGAATTCAAAATAAATCAAATGAATAAACAAATAATAACTATACAAATCGTGTCAGTTGTTATTATGTATTTGTTTTCCTCGTGAGCAGATGCGTTACTACCGGGCAAACCAGGACATCATGGACAAGGCGTCGATGCTCTATAACCGCTTCAAGAACGCCTTCCTGGTGGGGGAGGGGGAGGAGGTGGTGAGCGCCGCCTTCCTGCGCTCGCTGCTGGAGGAGAAGGAGGAGGAGGAGGCGCAGAGGGTGGAGCGCTGTATGGAGAAGGTGAGGAAGGAGGGGCTGCTGCACGAGGCGAAGAGAAGTATGGGGCAGGTGAACAAGAAGAGGAATAATGGAGGAGAAGATGGAGAGGAGAAAGCTGAAGGTAAAAATAAATAAAAACTAAATCAACTGATTTGTGACAAGAAATTACACAAACTTACAGGAAGTAAAAATATTAAAGACAAGCGTTTATAGCTTATATTAGAAAATATTTTAAAAGTAAAATTGAGAAAACATAATTTCATAAATAACACTGAAATATTTACACCACATCTTTTTGTTTTTGTATCATTCAATAATTAAAATTATATACAGAAAAAAAAAAAAAATATATATATATATATATATATATATATATATATATATATATCTCTTTTTTTTTTTTTTTTTTTTTTTTGTTTTGGATTTATGTAATAATTTTGCCCCCCTCTCCAAAAGCTCCAGTGGACTCCTCCTGACGGCTCATCATCACTGGAAGCAGCCTGGACCGGACCAACTGCTACTGGGGGGAGCAACACAGACACACAATAGGATTTTCCAAAACCACTTACCTCATTGGGCAGTAGCGTGCTTACCTGTTTAACTTCTCGCAGTGTGGACTGTCACACCTTAGCAGGTGTGCTGTTCTTACCCCACAGCTTGTTGTGCTAAGGCCACCTTATTAAGTTATTAAGCGCTTTGGAGCAGCTGATTTTATTTTAAATGGATGTTTATCTATTTTCCACTTTAATGTAATGAGCGTTAAACTGACGGCGAGAGCATTACACACCTAAGCATTAATGTGTACCTGCTGTTTAAGCTGACGTCCTGTTGCTGTGACATTTAGAGGCGAGATTTTCCTGCACCTGACACAGTTCTGACTCTGTCATCTCTTATGAAGTTTTTTGTCATCGCCGTCACTGGGGCTGATATTTTTTCTTTCTTTTTTTAAACTGAAGCATTAAACCTTGAGATGCACGAGGCCTACAGACGGTTCTGGCCGTTTTAATTTTTTTGGTTTTTTTGTGATTCAATGATGTGTTTTTATTCCTTTTAGCAGTTTTATTCCTGTTATCTTGGTCTTCATGTAAATATGTATTTTTTTTATTTCACAAATAAGAATTTTACAAACTTAACAAAGAGTCTCAAGTCTGATTATTATTATTTTACCCACATACACTCAACGACCACTTTATTAGGTACACCTTGGTAGTTCCATGGTGTGAATCTCCTGTTCCTCCACATCCCTAAGCTGCTCTGCTGCAGTGAGATCTGGTGATTGTGGAGGCCATTTGAGGACAGTGAACTCATCGTCATGTAGGCAGTGTGTCATGTTGCCATCATAAAGGCCTGGACAATAATTGGGCAGGTTGTTTAAACAAGGCTCAGTTGGCACTCTCACACCAGCCACAGCTTGAACCCCAGTCTGAACTCAACCATGTAGAGCATGTCGACGCTACAATACAGTTGGCTGATTATATACTTGCATTAACATGCAGAGGAGCCTGTGCCTAATAAAGTGGCCATTTTAAATTTATAGTTAAAATATAATTTATATATGACACATAGAAGAAAAGGGATTTGCTTTGAATCAAAACAGTAGGTTGAACTTCTGCCTGCTGTCTGGTTTTAGTGTTTTTTTTGTCCCATTAATAAACACGAGCCCCCCCCCCTACACACTTAATGTGCCCCCGCCCCGTGCTCACATGTAATCTGCGCCTCTGCCTGATCAGCTTACACAAACACTGGCCTCCTCCGTTTCCTCCCTCTCTCCTCTCCTCCTTCATTTCCTCCCTCTCCTCTATTTTCTATGGGCGGAGAAACGGAAATGTGGGAGGTGTGTTTTCTCTCCGTGTTTCTTTCACGGAAGAGACCAGAGGCAAAGAAGCGCGCCTGACTCAAGGACGAAGCGGACCTACGGCGATAAGAATCAAAATAAACGGAGCACAGAGGAGCAGAAGGAGATCCGTGCGCAGCCGCAGAGGAGCGGAGGTTCGGCTGCAGCTGTCATGGGACTCTGCCCGTCCTCGTAGCGGAACCAGGCGACCCGCGGACCAGAGGGAGAACAGGCACCGGGAGCGGACATGGCCCACGTAGGCAACGGAGCGGCCGCAGAGGAGGAGGTGGGAGCCGGAGATCGCATTTAACGCACGCATTTCCACTGACATGTCCACAGTGCGTGATGTAACCAGTTATTTGTGATGATGTTCCCACTTTGATCTCATATACCTACATCACGTGGGCTACATCCACCAGGCTGTTGAGGGTGTTTTAGTCTCTCTGTCACATCAGAGTTCTGGAAAGGACAGATTTTACACCTAAACTGTGAATATGATATCAGAAACTGGTTAGGCGTTAAAAACACACACCTTTGTTTGGCTGGAAAGCATAGACTGTATTAAAAGATGGCCACAGCTATGGCTTTGGCTTCAAAATTGGTGTTTTGGCCGCGACCATGCTGGATTTTTGCAGGGACCTAAAAGGGACGTGTTGGTAATAAAATGCTTTGAAAGGCACAAGCAGCACAAGGTTCAGCATCTCCAATTAGCTCGAGTGAAACCTAGCAAGCAGCTGTCATTAAAAACAGTGGCCACGCCCCCTAGCATTAATATAGTTTGAATAGGTGAGTTATATGAACATTTATAACCCTTTACAGTTGTTATGAAGGTCAAATTTAGCTGCACAGCTTTTTCTTTCAATTTCCACTGTATGTTTTAACATTAGAGTCTCACTTTTCTGAGCCAGCCTCTAGCTGACGTTAGAGGAACTGCAGTTTTTAGCACTACCTTTCTTTAGCTCTGAATGTTGATGTGCGTTAAAACACAAAAAAATAACCTACTGCTACTGTGCTGCTAGAGGAGAAAGCCTTATGTGGTATATGTGTTGGTAGCTAGATATGTGTACATATAGTGTGTTTTATCACTGTATAGTGGTACCATTTCTAAATAATGCAACATAAACGCGTAGTCCTTATCGGTTTCTGTCAGGTTTTCTCATCTTTTCACCACGCCTGTCTATATTTCTGTTGAAATCGACCTTACAAAGCCTCCTGTAGTATTTCAGTGAGACTTTCATTTTTTCCTATGTTTGTGCTTCTATAGTCACCACAGACTGTATCCATGGATGCAAAATGAACTCCCAACTGACCGTAAATAGATCCTAATCTATACAATTCTCCAAACATACAGTGCTGCACGCATGTAGGGCAGCTGAGTTACAGCAAAACCCATCATCACACCTATTCCAGATCCGTTTTATTTACAATGATTACTCACAGGGGAAAAAACAGTTTACTTTGAACTGAACTAAATGTGCCGCAGGCTGTGGGGAGTGAATTTGGACTTTGATTAAGTGGTAAAAGTAGAGGACGGGTGTGCACCAAAGGGCAATTCATTAATAAATATACAATGCAGCACAGTAACTTTTCATTTTATCTTGATCGCCATCCTTGAGCAATGTATGGGACCATAGATCTGTCATAATATGGGATTCTCACTGAGCTCTGGATGTATTTCCTCAGTTATGTGTAGAGCTGTGGAGGCAGCCTGCTCATTATTGGATTTATGTCTCAGCGCTAAGTGAGCTGATAGTATTGGTTCACGTGTCTGCATGTGTGCACAGCTTCATGTAAATGACAGCTCTGATTTCAGCCACAGGCTGCCTCCTGCACTGTAAACACAGGAAATATCAGGTTTTTTTCTGCACTTTCACACCACCACATTCATTCAAATTCACATTCACATTCAAACTAGTGACAAGATAACATCAGTGAGCTGAGGAAGTCAAAATGTTCACAGTATGCTAACTTTGTCAGTGGTAACATGATGGGAACCGAGTTCCCAGGTTTAATTTTTAACCTTTGTTTTCACTAAAGCCAGTCCTCCACCCTGACCCTCCCTGGTTCACACTGTTCAAATGGGGAGTGTCGCAGTACAGCTGTAATGTAGAAGAGAGTTCATCAACTGGTTTGTCATGGTGTTAAAGGATATTTTGAGGTTTTCTAGTTTAGATGACAGGGTTCAGCAGGTCTGTATACTGGATATATGGCTGGGCTGTAGAGACCATCAGGTGTTCTTTGGAAGCAGCCATTCAAAATCATCTCCACAAGACACTAGACACAAAACCCAGCAATAGGCACAAAAGACCCCCAAAACAGAAACGGAACCAAAAGAAGTCTCCATAAACTCTTAAAATATCCTGAGAAAGTGGACCACCAAGAGAGCTGTCACTACTCGATCTGTACCGGAAACCCAATCCGTACCATGCATTTTCGACAGGCGTGTACTTCGAAGCATTTTACGATAGTTACAGGTCAGAGTATCTGTTAAGGCAGGGGTAGGGAACTCCAGGCCTCGAGAGCCGATGTCCTGCAGGTTTTAGATGTGTCCTTGATCCAACACAGCTGATTTAAATGGCTAAATTACCTCCTCAACATGTCTTGAAGTTCTCCAGAGGCCTGGTAATGGACTAATCATTTGATTCAGGTGTGGTGACCCAGGGTGAGATCTAAAACCTGCAGGACACCGGCTCTTAAGGACTAACGTCCCCTACCCCTGTATTAAGGTGTTAACAATAATAGGTATCTCTTAAAATGTGTGCGATAATGAAACCTTTCTATATAATGTAGACAAAAACAAAGACAGTTATAAATCGGGTCTACAGGATCCGTACCACGCATGTGCAGATGTTTTCTTATTCTTCTGTTTCATTTAATGGCAGTTTGTACAAGGATACCGCCACTTGCTGACCGAGCGAATGAACCCTATTGTAAACCGGAGTAGCGTCATTATTAGGGATGGGTATTGATAAGATTTTCACGATTCCGATTCCATTTTCGATTCTGTTTAACGATTCGATTCTTTATCGATTCTTTTTTTTTTAAAAAGGAGAACACTAAGGTCGATTAGCTTAGAACTTTGTTTTATATCTTCTCTTTGAACAAGATAGAAATTGAGGAGTAACATGGCCTTACAAACCCAACAGTGAGATCTTAAGAGATCCACAGCCTACGGCTCTTCAATGGGGTGTCACAGGGTCCCCAGGAAAAAAAATGTAAATGTAAAATAATAAAATAAATATTCGTCTGCAGCAATAACAAAGTATAACATAAATTGTTCTGTGACAATTACACAAGAATATCCAGTAATGTCTCTGCCTACAATTAAACACATTCACTTACCTAAAATCGGGAACATCTGCTGTGGCAGCCTTTGACCACAAACTTAGTCACTGCTCGGTGACATTTTTCTATCCTGGCCTGAAAGGAGACGCTACGGGTAGACTGCAGCGAGAGCTGCCAGCATCTGAGCCAGACTCTGTCTCTCTCATCATGGTCACCTAAATGCACGGTAATGGCAGGTTTTGTAATAAGGCAGATCGCGCTAACATAATATGCACTGTTAGTTGATTATTTACCTGCCGCATTAACGGGAGAGGACGTGCAAACGTTACCGCTGCTGCTGGGTTGAGATTCACGAGTCCGGAGCAGAATTAAAAACACGACATTCATTTAAGGTCATCGTGTATTTTGTGAGCAAATGCTTTTGCATATTTGTAGTGTTTCCTCCCTTAAATGAAATATCTACTTTGCAAGTATTGCAAGTTGCCCTGTTGTCATCCGTTCTCGTAAAGTATAACCAAGCTTTTGAGCATTTGAGCCGCTTAGGCGCCGTGTTTCCTGCCAGGTAAATGACGCTCCGCAACGTGGTGACGCCATTCGGGGCGACTGGAATCGATAAGGGAATCGTTTGTTAAAATGGCAAACAATTCCAAGGAATTGAAACAGTGGGAACCGGTTCTCAACAAGAACCGGTTTTCGATACCCATCCCTAGTCATTATAAACGTGTGTTAAACTTGATTTAGTGATAGAGTGTGTTCATGCTTGTCTGTGAGGAGAGGATTGTTGGAATAGTGATGATGATGTTCGCTATCACTGTCAATTGTCAGTAAACACTTAATCTGGCTGATGAATCTTCACGTGACACATTACTAAGTCAGTATTGTTAAGTCTGTAATTAGGCGCCATTCTTCTTATTTTACGGCGCTGTTGTTCAATCGGGGAACGCTCTCTGTTGAGTAGAAAAGCACGACTTTGTTTGTATACGGATTATCCATTGTTTAAATGTCTCGGGCAGTCGAAAAGGAGGCAGAGCTGTTGAGAAATGCTAGGAGCTAACTGGGCGCTAACCGTGCCATTCAAATACATTAACCGTCACAATGTTGGCAAAGAGAGGAAGTGACGTAAGATTCACGCATCATGGTACACATCGGGTTTCCGGTACAGATCGGGTAGTGACAAGCGCTAAAGCATGCCAAGGGGGCTGAAGGGCCATCGGGATATTTTTTGAAACTCTGTACTAACTTCTATTTAGAGATGTTTCAGGGTTTCGTCAAGTTGCTATGTGAAGAGAATTGGAGACGTCTAGGAGTTCAGTTCAGCGCACACACTAAAGAAAGATTTTTATGAGGACTTTCACTTATTTGCAAGTTTGGGTATCTGCAAGGACTTCAGCAAAACTAAAAATCCAGGGGGATTTTAGTAGGATATTTATAGGTCCATGGCTCTTAAGCTCCCTTAAAACTACTTGTTTTACTACCAGATGAACTTAGCAAGCAGGACACCCAATTAGCCTCCATAAAGCCTTTTTACCTGTTTGTCTCTGAAGAGGTGTCAAGGATTCAGATGGAAATGACCATTTTCCCCGATAGACCCGCTGCAGACATTAAGGTTGATGACATGGGTTGGTTTTTTCTGTTAAGGCCCTCTTGCGTCACACCTCAGCCAGTCATTTCCTCATTTCAGCTGACAAATGCTCCTGTGTTCGACTCCTTCAGCCTTGACTCATCCTAATACAGAGGAATTCAGCTGACTTTCGCTCAGCTCTAAATAATGTGAGGCGAGCTGTTTTTATTTAAAAAACACTCAGTGCAAGGGTATTGCCTCTGCTCAGACTGAAACTACTAATCATGTCAGTTTTGGCATGTTTGCTGTGACATTTGACTGTCTGTGAATCCAGGATCTTAAGTTCATCCTACCATGCAGTGCACACACCCAAAGGCGCGACAGGAATGTGAGCAACGCCAAGAAAACACAGATCAGCTCAGTCTTATAGAATATAATGCACACCTTTCTCACAGCCAGTTAGGAAGCCTGACTGCTGAAGCCCTCCTCAGACAACACAGAGGCTTTTTTTTTTTTTACAGATACTCACAAAGTGGATAATTTAATTTATGCTTATTTAATTGAAGCAGTAGGTTGTCCAGAGAGCAGATTTTAGGAATCCCAGAGGTGAGTTTGGCAATAATGCAGGACCAGGAGGAAACACAAATCCCTTTGGAGTTGTGTGTTCCTCTGGTGGTACTATGAGAAAAAGGGAGGGTTCAAACATGGGTAAAAAAAAAATGGGAGTAAAAGTGGGAGAATTCAAAAAGAATAATTACAAAATACCAAAAAATGACGAAATATAATTCAGATTCACTAGTTTATATGAAATGTATTAATTTGTTATTAATGGCATCTGGTAAGCCTAAGTACACCTCAGATCCCGTAGTGGTTTGCAACCAGTTCAGTTTGCAGGATGTGGTTAAGAAAACACACTCTCTGTCTGCTTTCTGTTCCCCATGTGAGGTCAGAGGTCAGGGAAGATCATTGTTAATGCCAGGTGTCACAGATTTGGTTCTGGAGGATGTAAGGGAGGTCCGAGGCTCCGATGGGGCTGTGAGGACGCTCCATAGGCGCTCCTCGAGTGCAGCCAGGTTATTTGTGCGTTGGGTAATCGGACACAAGTTGCAGGCTTTGACTAATTGATGAGGAAGCTGCTGCAGTCACAGGAGACGCGTCTCTGACTTTGACCTCTCCTGCTCTGTAACATCAAACAGAAGTGACGCAGATTTTTCCGAAAAATCTGGTTTTTGTTTGATTGTAAATATCAGAAAATCCCAACATGATTAAAGTCACCATTACATCTTAATAAAGTCAAACAGTGAATAGAAAGATAAAAATATTCAATGACTTTTATATCTCGATTGTTTCAAACGTGTTCAGAAATCCTGCGTCGCCTATCGTTGAAGTTTAGTCTGTTTGTGTCTCTCTGTGTTAGTGTTGTGTTACTTTGTAGTTACGTTTTGGTTGTGTTTTTTGTTCCTGTTTTTTTACCTTTTATAGTCGTTTTCTGCCCATTTCTGTTTTTTTGTGTGTGTTTTTCTCCCCCATATTTGTGTAGTCATTTAGTTTCTAGTTGTGGTTATTTTCAGTGTTTAAGGCTTTCTGTCTTTTTTTTGTCTCTTTGTGTTTGCTTTGTGTGTTTGCAATACGCTGGTATCTGGTCTGCTGGTATTAGTTTGACTTCTTTAACTACCAAAGTATAACAGGAATAAAAAGCTATAAAATAAAATGATGCAACTTCTAAATGAGCTTTTAAACTCAGTTTTTTATGGGTTGTTTAGATGTACTGGATCATATTTCTTCCAAATTGATCCCAGCCTATAACAATAACAATATTTTTTCTCTTTATGGTCGAAAAATTAATATTTAATGGTTAATCTAAATATAGTTGTTAAAAAAGCCACTGCTGCCTGTCTGGATGCCTGGGCGTAGCCACCTTTCTCAGGTATGATATGGTGGGTTAGGTTTAATGACTTTCACGATTATTAGGCTGTAAAACTGGCGATGACTCAAACCTCTTTAATACACTAAATGGTTGTATGTTCCTCATCTGTAGTCTCTGTTTTCTACAAAGCTATCTGGCCCAAGAGAGTTGCAGCTATAACGGCTTCAACTTTTCTAGGAAGTCTTTCCACAAGCCTTTATCAGCTGTAGTTACAACAGTGGTTCCCAAACTTTTTTTGCTAGGCCCCCCTTTGTTTTACAAGAAAAATATTTCAAAAAAGGCCTCTCTGTGCAAAATGGGTTTAAAAACATAAACAGCTGTGGGATACTGTTTGTCCGTGATTTGAACCAAGGGAACAAATCGTGGCAGGATCAGCCTGATGTTATTTGTATCCAGCTGTGACTTTACTGTATAAAGAGCTAACATCTCCAAAATGTCAGGAGTAGTTAATCATTACAACAAGTGTTTGTGAACTAAAAATCAAGAATGTGGGATACTGTTTGTCTGTGATTTGGAGAGCCCAGTCCGTGCTCGTGACGCAGGGGAAACCAATCCTGCAGGGGAGACCTACCTCGGCACTTGTGCAGGTGAAACCAAAGAGAAGATTTGCTTCACCATATTTTCTAGTCTTTGGCTTGGAAGATAGTTTGTTTGGAAACATATTCAGCGATGCTTCACCTCCTGCCTTGCGTTTCTGTGGGCGCCCCGTGCTAGCAGTGTCCAAGCGTTGTTGTTTCTTTTTTTGCTTTTTTTCCCCCCATTTCATCCCCCCCCCCAGCCCCACACTTTGGCAAGGTCTGAGTTACAACATAACCAGGTCTTATTCACTGTGATCGCTAGCTGTTCCTTAGCCATGAATGTCGCAAACAGACCAAAACATTGACAGAGCGAGAGGGGAATGCCACACGGAGCATCTGCTGGAATGAAAAGAGTTAGGAAGCAACGTCTGTTTGGATTCACACATTTTTACTTTTGGACTTTTCCAGTTTTGTGAAAATATTCTGTTGACTGCAGCCGGCCTCCTCCTCCTCCATCATCTGCTACATTTTCTCCACCTCACTTTCAAACAGAGAAAAACTTGCACATAAAATAACACACGGTCCATAATTCAGCCAATAAAAACTTTCTACATACTCTGATCATTTTGTCAGTTTTTTACCTCATTTTGATTTCATCTTTCTACATTATACATACATACTTTTTTACCTTATTTTGATTGGGGTTTTCCTCTTTTTGGGGGTTATTTTACATTGTTTGCTGACATTTTGCTTCTTGCTGCTTTGCTGCTTGCTTACATTTGCTTTAATTCTTTTTGTGGGAATTTTGTTTCTTTTTGATGGCATTTTACGTGTTTCTGTTAGTTTTTTGGATATTTTTCTTTGCATCTATGTTTGTGGGAATTATGCTCTTTCTGATAGCATCGTTTCTGTTTTTTGTGGGCCTTTTATGTCTTTTTGATTGTGTTTGATCTTTTTTTTAATGTACTTTTAATCATTTTTAGTTTCTCCATTATTTCATTTCTTTTTCTGGTTGGTTTTTGGCCTCTGTCATGTTTGTATTTGTTGTGTGTGGTTAGTTTTGTCTCTTGGGCATTGGAGGTAATTGATTCTCTTTGTGGGGTTTTGTTTTTAACTTAAAAAGAAACTTTTTACAAATGTTACTTCTGAAGGGATTATGTCTCGTATTTTAGTAATTTTCTGCCTCCTATTATTCTTCTGTGTTCTGTCCTGTGTCTCGTTTTCCATTGTTTTCATTTAAAGGCCTCTCTCTCAGGGTAAAAGACACACACAGGGCTGTAGTGAGTTATGTAAACATGTCAGAAAAATCAGACTTGAAGCTGTTGCCTGCAGGAAGAGTCACTCCGTAGAGTTTGTAATTCTTGTAAAACCATTTTTAACCTTCAGGGATGCTGACACTCAGCCCTTTATTTGCTCCTGTGCACATGTCTGATTGACACGTCTGATATACTTGCATTACTTTGTTGTTTCATTAAA
The DNA here is from genome assembly GCF_057382275.1 of Copadichromis virginalis. Classification (NCBI taxonomy): domain Eukaryota; kingdom Metazoa; phylum Chordata; class Actinopteri; order Cichliformes; family Cichlidae; genus Copadichromis; species Copadichromis virginalis. The sequence goes on along the minus strand of NC_140620.1, from coordinate 21,563,133 downwards.
AATTCTACCGTTAAATTTAAATGAGTCAAAGCGTGAAATGTGGTGGTTCATGGTTATTTTCTTTTTTACTCGTGTATATATTTTAATTTTTTTTCTACTTTTTGTGCTAATCCCGTCTTACTTATTCCAGTCTTTCTTTTTCTTTTATTATCGATGTTTGCTTGTCCATGATTTTGACTTTTTCTCTTTTTTTGATTTTGTTTTTTTCTTTTATTCTATATTTTTAGTTTTTTCTGGTTGTCAGTTCTGATTATGTATTTTTTGAGGCCTTCATTATTTTCAGTAATGTGTTTTTGTGCTGTTTTTTTTTTTTTTTTTTTTTGCGGTTTGCTTGTAATAAGAACTTTTTCTGCCTCTTTGTTGATGTTTTATTTTTTGTTCTTGTGAATTTATTTAAATTTATTTTTCTTTCTTGTCAATTTGTTTCTTTGAAGCCATTTGAACTCTCAGTAAATATGCCCTCAAAACAACATAAAATAACCCCCAAAAAGAGGAAAACCACAATCAAAATGAGGTAAAACACTGGCAAAATGAACAGATCCACTTTTAAAGTCTTTTTGTACTCATTTTTATTTTTTCACCTTTGTAGTAATTTTTGTTTCTGCTGAATGTTTTTGTGATTATTTTGATACTTTGTATTTATATTGCTTTTAAGTCTTTCTAGCTGTTTTGCTTTTTTGTGGTTGTTTCTGTGAGTGTGTCTTTAAACTCATTTGTTGCTTAACTTCTTGTGTCTTTTCTTAGTACTTGCACGTTAGGCAGGCCTCTTCTCTTTCTGAGTTTAAAACGCTTCTTAAAACATATTAAGAGGTTAACTCAATTTGTTTTAACATATTTTATCTTATTTTTTTATTTTACTTTTACTTTGCTTGTGCTATTTGAACAGCACTTTGTGAACCCTGGTTTTATGTGAAAGTGCTTTATAAATAAAGGTGGTATGGTACTTTATTGAAGTTTAGCACTTTTATTTATTTGTTTATTTATAGGTATTTTCTTCATGTCTCTAATTCCTGCTTTTTTCTTTTACATACCTTGTCTGTTTACTAGTCTTGCTTCTTTTTGGGGTGTTTTTGTGTCTCTGTATATTTGTTTTCACTTCTTTATGTTGTCACTTTTTGTTCTTTTCTCTTTCCAAGGCTTTTTTCCACATTTCTATGATATTTTTGTGTTCTTATTAACTCACAATGATTCACTTTTTGGTTCTTTTCTTTTATATCTTTTTGATTTAAATATATGTTTTGTGGTTAGATGGGTCACAGTGCTCCAATGTGGAGCAGTGAGAAGCTGCTGCCAGCAGGCAGAGTTACTTTACAGCGCTGACTGCAGCTGCACCCTATTATGTAAGGAGCCACTGTGTAGCTATTATTAGCCTGCTGCTGACATGCTGTGTAAATGTTACTTATGTAGTGTGGACACAAATCTGTTTACACCATTACGCACATATATGAATCCTTATATTTCATAGTTGAGACCTCTGAAGTGTTGCAGTCGTGCTTACACGTGTAGATGTGTGTAAAAGTGTTTTTGGATTTATGCTAGAAATATTGTCTTTCAAACATCTGGAGTTTCGAACCTAATTCTAGGGTTCAGGTCTTAGCATTAAGCAATGGGCAGCAGTTCCTCTAACAGCAATCTTCCCTGAATCGCTGACTGCATTGAAATGAATGGAAAACCTTGAATTAGCCTAATGAATTAATGCTCTGCAGCATGATTGTTATTACTCATGTTAAGCCATGTATGACCCTTGTGACCCTTATTAGCACTGCAGGTATTTACTAAAATATAAAACACAAATTCCAGACTTCAGAGAAACCATCTTACACTGAAACGCTCTCAACTATTCATATTTTAATTTCTATGGCTGCTTTCTCGGGGCTGTAACACTTTACAGCATAGTAACTGAAAAGTATAGGAATATAGGGCATTCTTGGAACACGCCCCGCAAACGCTGAAAAGTCTCAGTAACACAAACAAACGAAAAACCTGAAATTTAGGAATAATCCAGGCACTCTCGAATAGCCCTGGGAGGTCCATAAAACTGACACACTATTCCCCCAAAACTGGAATAACTCTGAAATTTGTGCAAAATCGTGAAAAGGCAGAAAAATTGCAAAAAGTTTGAAAAGCTCTTACAATTGTCAGAATATTTATCATAAGTCCTGTATTCCCTTGATTACTCAGGAATAAATCTCAAAGGCTTTTTAAGAGGAAGCCCTGAATTGTGACAACTCGAGAAGTCACTGATAACAATTTGGAAAATCCAGACACCTTAAGCTTCGAAAACTCTTGAATAACTCTCAAAAAGTAGTGTCTGAAAGGTTAAAAATAAAAAAAACTGGAATAAATTTACAAGACCCAAAAAATAAATAAATAAAAATTAAATAGAACATTGCCTGGATAGTCGGAAATAACTTCATTCTACACTAAAAATTTAAAGCAGTTCGATTAAACGCAAACTACAATTACTTAACAGTCAAAAGACTCTGGTATTATTTTATAGGATATAATTCAGACTGAAACCTGATGGATTCTTTACATCACTTTGAAGAATGAGATAAAAATGGTTTTCTTTTTGTTCCCAGCGTGTGTGGCGGTGAATGAATAGTTCGTGGTTCAGTTCTGAAATGACCCCGATGGTTTCACAGAGCCCTCGAGTAGGTCAGAGTCATGGCGGTGTGGTTCACGATTCGGGTCATGTAGCCTTCCAGTAATTCCCGAGCAGTGCAAACTTGTTGCTGATTACACACATTGTACAAATGAAATGTGGTGCTTTAGAATCGCGTCCAATCAGACGTCTCACAGGCCTTTCTGTCACCTGGAGGAGGATGCTGAGAACTAAACTCTGTGTTTGTGTGTGTTTCAGGACAGCTTCGAAGATGCCTTTGATCGGATACCTGCGTGAGTACACACACACACACCTGCAGCGCACAGACTGAGTGTGTGTGTGAGCATCGTTTCCTGTGTATCTTTCACTTTTAGTCACGCTCTGTGCTGACTGCTGGTTCTGCCTTTGTGTAGGGCGGGTAGCATGGATCTGCAGACTGCCATCCAGGAGACTCAGTGTGCTCTCAACCTGGTCCTCAACAACAAGTTTTCTCAAGCCCTGGATCTCCTCAAACCATGGTAACCACAGCAGTCGTTACCTCGCGCTGCTTCGTTACACCTCTCTCTTTCTCTAGTGTCTGCTGGAGTCGTAGCTCCCTGTTATTAATGACTGCTGCTGTGCGCAGGTGGAGGGACAGCATGTACCACGCTCTGGGATACAGCAGCATCCTGGTGATGCAGGCGACCATGACCTTTGAGCACAGAGACATCCAGACTGCCATGGCAACCATCAAGGAGGCGTTGCACACCTGTCAGAGGTGAGAGGCAGGAAAACATGGTCTTCTTCCTGTTTATAGCCTTAATGTTTCTGGGCGAGGAAGCTTTTCAGTCCATTCACAACATGTAATAACGTAATGAAACAAACTGCGGTACGACCACTGTGGCTGCAAAAAGATTTCTGAGGCTGAAAAGTCTGGAAAAAGTGACTCATCCTTGAGCCCTGAATTGTCCAGAATAATAAAGAAAATCAGCAGCAGATAATTTCATTTTCTTCTCCAATTCTGGCGCTGAATCAGAGATTGTGTGTGCGCAGTGGCACTGCAGTGAGTAACTGTATGAATGGTGACCGGGCTGTGTGGCTGCATCATAATGGGCACGTTCAAGTCTGAAAAGTGAAGCCAGTGCTGAAGTGCCTTAAATACACATTCCTGTTCGCGGCCTGCAGGAAGCAATAGCTGTGGTTTCAGAATAACATGCAGCTTAAAGAACTCTGACAGAGCAGTACGCTTGCTGTGTGGCTTCTGAAAACACTTTCCCAATGAACTTATGGGCTTCAGTTATTAGTTTCAGGTCATATTAAATAAAAAATGTATCCATTTTGTAATTTTTTGTTCATTCTAAGTTTCATGAAGGAGAATTATCGAAGATCTACTCACTGGCTGTTGATTTGACAAGTTGTTATCTAGATTGTCAGGCAGCCAGTCCCGAACACCAAGAAGTTCAAGGTGAAAACGCTAATCTAATCTCCAGGCTTCACAAACTAATGGGTGACGCCACAGTGGCTATCTCCGTCTTTTAAGCCATTTATGATATTAGACAGCGGTCCCCAACCCCCGGGCCACAGACCGGTACCAGTCCGTGAGTCATCTGGCACTGGGCCGCGAGAGTTGAGGCTCGGGTGTGAAATTTATGGTTTTTATTGGTTTTATTGGTTTTTCTCGTTGTTTTTTTAGCGTTATTATTGTTAACTCTGTTTCCCTGGGTCTTTTCCCATGTGTTATGAATAAATCTTCCTTTTTTGTACCGGTACTGGTTTTATTTTGTTGTATTTATCCGCAACACCTAAAAGGCCGGTCCGTGAAAATATTGTCGGACATAAAAGGGTCCGTGGCGCGAAAAAGGTTGGAGACCGCTGATATTAGATATTCTAGAATATTATATATACTGTAGCTTTGTGTTCCAAAAATGAGGGAGAAAAAATATGATTTCAAAAAGCTATATCACAATCACAATCTATATCAAGCAATCCTGTCTCTTTAGGGGAAAGGGAAAATGATCCTCATAGTGTTACAAGAAAACACTCAACAAAGGTTCAGTAAATGGGAATACCCACAGGAGGTTTTTCTACTAATTGTTTTATTGCAATTTTATACTTTATATACTTTTAGTTCTTCATCTCAAAGTCTCTTTCAAATGAGAACAATTAGGCCCCCATGCACAACAACGTTTAATGTCATCTCAAACTGCAACAGTAGAGACTGGTTAAATATGAGATTTAACGTCTCCTCATTGTTTCTCTAGGTTCAGGAAGAAGAACTCGATGGTCGGATCTCTGTCCGGGCTGATCAGCAAGCAGTCTAACCTGCAGGAAGGTTTGTAAACACATGCCCACACATCACTCCACTGACGTCTACAGAAAGTGAAGAAAATTTAGAGAGCTGGAAGTCAGTGTGCTGCATTGGTGTGTTTGCAGGAGAGATGCACGCAGAGCTTTGCTACGCTGAATGTCTGCTGCAGAAAGCAACGCTGACGTTTGTACAGGTCAGAAATGCTGTCTGCCTTTAACTTCACCTGTGTGCCTGCTCACGTATTTGCTTTCGTTTCATATATATTTCATACGTAACCTTAGTTGAAAGCCCCTTTAAAGCGCAGTTCCCGCAGTGGCTGCTAAATGTTCCTCGTGTGAATGTGTAACAACATTAAAAGGCAGAGAACCTGAAGTACAGACGCTTTGAGTGTTAAATTAAAGATTAAAAATTGCTTCCTCATCAATCATAGCTTGACGCCAGCATTAATGAAGGGTGATTCAGGACACATGATGGGTCGTCCACTGTTTTTCAGGTTGGGTTCAGTTAAACCTTCTGGTTTGAGTTGTTGCCACTGTGATGCCTTTTGTAACCTCGAGCTGAGTGTTTTCACCATCGAAAATGGATGTGATGATGAGTGAGCACTGGCTTCACTTTACACACTCGGAAACTGCATCTTTTATAGTGTGTGTGGTTAGAAGCCATTTAGGATTTGAGCCAGAATCATGACTCATGAGTAGCTTCTGGTAAGACTAATAATAAGGCTGTTTAATTATATATTATATCTATATTTCCTTTTTCTAGGATGAGAACATGATCAGTTTCATCAAAGGAGGGATCAAGATTCGGACCAGCTACCAAATCTACAAGTGAGTGAATGATCTATGGAGGAAATGAAACATTTTAAATGTATTTTAGTAGAAATATCATTGTTAACATGATTGTTATGTATTCAATAGGGACTGTCAGAATGTGCTCAATGCCACTCAAGATGTGGCCGGCCAATCAGATTCATTTAGACAGTTCGAGGGTGGAGTCAAGCTGGGCATTGGCTCTTTCAACCTGGTGAGTTGTTGTTTTTTTAATCCACAGGAGTCAGTTAATGTAGGTAAGTTTAATGCTGGTTTAATCTGCCGTAATTAGGACGATGCCGTCTCGCTCAGAATAAAGCACATCCAGTGTCCATCTTTTTTTCTCCACTGGATCATCAGGCCAGAGGGTCAAACTTTTACGGATCCAAAAAAAAAGGCCAATGTAAATGCTTTCTGTATTGTATATTTATCTATATTATTACTTTAATATAATCTACAAGAAATCTACAAATTTTCTTTATTAGTTGGATGGAAGCAGCTAAAACGTCCACACAGTGCAGCTGATGAAGCACGTTGGTTGGCATTTTAATGTGAAAGTACAGATAAAAGAAAAATATTAGTGAGAGTCCTATAAACCTATGAACGGCTTCATATACTTCATGTGTCCTTACACTAATTTTTTCATTAATCGAGTCAGAATCGTCACTTTTCAGTTAAACACCTCCTTTTAAGCTCTTAAGATTAACGAGAGTCCATTTCAGCCAGTTTGTTTCACAGCTGAACTGGTCGTTGGACGCACCATCACTGGCCCCACATCCTTTCTTTTTTTCTTTTTTTTACATCAATCCACAGGTTATATTGAATCTGGCACATAATGGTTCATTGAAAGCACAATTTTGTTGATTTTATTGAATGATTGATTTTAGGGAAATCTTTTTGTCTTCCAGATGTTGTCTCTCCTCCCTCAGAGAATTTTGAGGTTGTTGGAGTTTATCGGGTTCTCAGGAAACAGGGTGAGTACAAGCTCTGTTTAAAATAACATTTTAAAAACCCACTATAGGCTACACAGACAAAATCATACTGTTTCTCTATCTGTCTGCAGGGCTTTGGTTTGTCCCAGTTGAGAGAGGGAGCTTCCAGCCACAGTTTGCGGTCAATCCTCTGTGTTCTGACTCTGCTCTTCTACCACACATACGTCTCACTCATACTGGGTAGGAAACACTTTAATGTTGTTTTTTTTTTTTGGGGGGGGGGGGGTGGGGTTCAGTCTTGGTAGAGAAAGCTCAGCTTCACCATCTTAATCTGGCTTCAAATGTCCGACCACAAAGGCCTAAATAAAGCCAGAAGCATCTTCTGCTGCTTAGCAGATTAGGCAGTGAATGTTGTTGTGTTCTCTTTGATCAGGAACTGCAGAGGGGAACCTGGTGGAAGCTGAAGCTCTGCTGGAGCCATACCAACAGAAATACCCCAAAGTAAGTAAACCGCAAACAGTCGTCTAAGTAAACTCGGCCGTAACTAAATAAACATCATGTTTGTTTTTTCTTTTAGGGCTCCATAATCCTCTTCTACTCTGCTCGCATTGCCGCGCTGCGAGGAAACTTTGAGAAGGTTTGTCCCTGTGTTTTCAGACCCTCAGTGCCAAAGTCCAAATGAAAACTAGACGTTTCAGCGCAAGGATTTCAGCACATTTATCAGCTAAACAAAGAAGTAAAATTGTTCTCTGTTCTACTTTATGTGGAATTAAAATGAAGTTAATAGAAGTCTTTCCCTTTTCACTGGTTTTTCCCATCCCTCTGCACTTCCTTTACAAACCTGAACAGCAGGTCTAAGTGTTCTGTGTTTCTTTTAGGCTCGGGCCAAGTACGAGGAGTGTGTGAGCAGCCAGCAGGAGTGGAAGCAGATTCACCACTTGTGTTACTGGGAGCTCATGTGGACTCACTCGTACCAGCAGGAGTGGGAACAGGCGTACCAATATGCTGACTTGCTGTGCAAGGAGAGTCGCTGGTCCAAGGTAAGCTCAGAATAAAAACAGATGTGTTTCATATATCAGGCACAGAAATGGAACCATAAAAGTCAGCGATAGTTCAATATAAAACCTGCTCTCTGCAGGCTATCTATGTTTACCAGAAGGCAGCCATTTTAAGCATGATGTCAGAGGAGGAGCTGAAGAAGACGGGGGAGAATGTTGTGGAGCTCTTCAGGTCAGCCGGTTTTTTACATGTATTTTTTAAACACCCTGAGCTGAATCGACCTATGTGAAGTAGGTAGAGCCGAGCTATGTTTAAGGCCAGGATTAGCAGTAAGACAGTGTGTGTGTGTGTGTGTAGGCAGGTGGAGGGGCTGAAACAGCGCCTGGCTGGGAAGTCCATTCCAACGGAGAAATTTGCAGTGAGGAAGTCCAGGCGTTACAAAGCTGCTAACCCCATCCCCCTGGTCATCCCTTTGCTGGTACACAAACATTCACATGCACATAATAAACTCACTACTTTGAGAGTGGTTAGTTGAGTGTGATGAACTCTGAATGAGCTGGTAGTGAAGTATAACGCACAATTGTTGTCTCTTTTAGGAGATGATGTACGTGTGGAATGGTTTCACCATCGTCGGAAAGCGAGCCGACTGTGCCGAGTCCCTGCTGGTAACCATAGAGAAGGCAGAGGAGCAGCTTCACAATGACCCCAGTGAGCTCAACACTGCACCTCTGCTATTAGCACTACTGCTAACACTGTGTGCTGCCAATAGTATCTCATGAGAGTAAAACAGGCGTTCCACAGGGTTCTGTCCTGGGCCTGCTTCTATTTTGCTCATGTTAGTGATTTCAAGTCTGCATGTAAGCAGCTGATATTAGTATTCATGCATCTACACTGATTAAAACTCCTGAGACATCACAAAACTGTGCACATGGAGTCGGCTATAAGATGTTACCACAGCTGTTTTGTTAAGAATCTAATTACATTTAAGTCTTCGATAAAGCTTGGGTATTTTACACTCATTTGACACATTTTGTTGGAGCCTTTTTTGCTTTGAGAACTTCCCTAATTCTTTGTGTTAATGATTGAACAAGGGGTTCGAAAGAGTCTTCAGAAAATTCGGACCATGTTGACATGATAGCTTCACACAGTTTGACAGATTTGTTAGCTTCACATCCATGATTTGAAACTGCTGTTGGACTACATCTCAAAGGTGCTCTATTGAAGAGATCTGTGAGAGAGCTGGTTACTGTGGAGGCCATTTGAATACAGTGAGCTCATTATTACAGTTAGGCCATTTATACTTGGATTTTTTTACCTGTTTACTGAAACATGTTCTAAATACATTTATATACAAACAATGTGTAAACTCTGCTGTCCACATTCAAATTGGATGAAGGGTTTATGAGGTGTGGGCAGTTCCTTCACTATGTCATTATCCATTGAGCAGATAAAAGGCCTGGAGTTGATTTGAGGTGTGGTGCTTGCATTTGGTTAAAGGAGCCCTCCATGTAGGTGAAACAAGCCGCCCTGAATCTGCAAAAACAGAAACAACCCATCTGAGAAATTTTTACAATATTAGGAGTGGCAAAAGTCTGGTACATCCTGAGAAAGAAAGGTGAACTCAGCAATGCAAAAAGACCTGGACATCCACGGAAGACAACAGTGGTGGATGATCACAGAATCGTTTCCTTGCTAAAGAGAAACCCCTTCACAACAGCCAAACACGTCAACATTCTCCAGGAGTTGATATCCAAATCTACCATGAAGAGAAGACTGCGTGAAAGTAAATACAGAGGGTTCACTGCAAGGTGCAAGCCACTTATAAGCCTCAAGAATAGGATGGCTAGATTGAATTTTGCTAAAACATTTCTAAAAAAAACCCAGCACAGTTCTGGAAAAACATTTATTGGACAGATGAAACCAAAACCAACCTCTACCAGAATGATGGTGAGAAAAATACTACGGAGGAGGAGTGGAACAGGTCATGATCCAAAGCACACCACATCATCTGTAGAACACGGCGGACACAGTGTGATGTCTTGGGCGTGCGTGGCTACAGGTGGCACTGGGACACCAGTGTTTAATGATGATGTGACACAGGACAGAAGCAGCTGAAGGAATATGAGATGTTAAGAAACATACTGTCTGCACATATTCAGCGAAATGTAGTCACATTGATTGGGCGGCGTTTCATAATGCAGATGGACAATGACTTAAAACATACAGCCAAAAAACAGCTGGTGTATTCCAGGAGCTAAATATGTTTAAGTCTCCATTCTGAATCCTTTTATCTCAGAAGGCGTTAGGTCATGTAAGGTTATTACTGCTGAATAATTACTGGCTAATGAAAGGTTAGGAGCTTATGTAAATCTATGTCTAACAGTCCATCTCTCATTCAGATCCGTCAGAGTTTCACACAGATGACAGCTGTCTGGTCCAGATGTTGAAGGGACTCTGCCTGAAGCACCTGGGCAGGTTACTGCAGGCTGAGCTGTGCTTCACACAGGTGCTCTCCAGGTAACACAAGCACAGATAAGAACACAAAAGCATGCCGACGACCTTGTTTAGGCAGTTAATGCTGTGGTTTACCTTCTGAAAATAAAGATAATGCTTTAATGGGCTTTACTTTCAGTGAGGGTCGGATCAGATATGATCACTACTTGATTCCTTTCACCCTTTATGAGTTGGGTCTGCTGTATAAACAACAGGGAGACTTCCTCAAGGCCACCACATACATCGAGAACGCCAAGTAAGTTCTGCTTAAACACTCTTTATAAGCCATTCCTAAACAGACTGCTCTAACTCTGTAATGTGAAAATCTGCAGCGCCCCCAAACTTTCAGTCTTATCTGTGCTGATCACACAAACAGAAAATGAAGCATTTCCTGTTTATTTTCATTACTTCTGCCACCTGACAGCCATGCCTCCATTTATATATAATTTATAATTTATTTAATTCATTGGATTAATTGGATTTGTCTAAAATGTACATATTTAATGGAAATTCTACTGTAACCCCAATTAGAGCATGTGTTGGGATGCTGGTAAAAAGTTTCATAAAAACTAAATGTAATCATTGGAAATCTTATAAACACATGTTTTATTCTGTTTTATTCACAATAGAATATAGAAACATATCAAATGTGTAAACTGAGAAAATGACAAAAAAATAAATAAATTTGAAGGCATCAAAATATCTCAAAAAAGTTGGAATAGAAATGGAAATATGAAATAATTATATTGTATTGTCCTTAACATTTTAGATGGCATTACAAATGAATTACAAGAAATAACTATTTCACTTCTTTTATTCTTTTTTTTTTTTATTTTAAATGACTTCCCAAGTCTCACCTAAAGTACCTTAATACCCCACCAGGGAGCTACAGCGTACAGTTTGGGAGTCGCTGCTCTTTAGATACCTTTAAATGAACACACACACACACTTATATTCTATTCATTTTCATTCGGAGAAAACGAAAATGCTACGTCCAGATGAACAGAATCAACTTTTAGAGATTTACTTACCTGGATGATTGAGCATGCATCAAGACACTTCATAGTGTATATAAAGGATGCTACAGTGGAAATTTGCAACCATAACTCGAGCTGCGCAGACAGGAAAAACAGCATTGTTTAGGTGGCACTAAATGCACGAGTGAGGTATTTACAGTGATTTAGAAAAAAATACTAACCAAACAAAACATTCCTGCGCAGGCAGGATTGCGAAACGCGTGTTTATTTGAGATTCTGATTGTGTGTCATCATCAGGACGAACTACAAGGACTACTCCATGGAGTCCAGACTGCACTTCAGGATCCACGCAGCCCTTAACAGCCTCAAAGGATCACCTGCCGGCACCCCATAATACACAAAAACATGAGTCAGACTGCAGCTGTTTGTTTAGCTGGAGTGAAGAAAGAAGTGGAGGTGTGTTTGGGTTTTAAGAGGACACCTCCACCTGGGTTTTTTTTTCCTCTGAATTATGTTTTACATTTTTTATTTATTTTCCTGCAGTTTGGAAAGATTGGATTATAATTACTTGCACATGCACTTCTTCTACCAGTTAAAATAGAGACTTCACTGGTAGAGCAATGGTTCAATCAGTGCAGGTTTATCTGTAACTTAAAAACTGATACAGGCTCTTTTTGAGTCCATACGGCTCTTTCACTCAGAGACACTTTGCATAGGAGAACAACTATGAAGTCTTTCATAGCTAATATCTGATTGGACTGCTGCACTTTTTCATGTAAAAGCACAAGATAAAAAAACTAGCAATTATATGTCAGCCCACAGGAGAGACCCAGTCACTGACAAATCGTCTTGGAAATCCAGTCAACAAGTTCTCTTTTGCAGCTCTGTGTTAGCTTCCTTGCATTTCTCTGTCTGAATGGGCCCAAAATATAAATCTGTTGTTTATGATTTCAGTTATTTATCGTGGAAGACATGATTTTCTTTTTTTTTGTTTATGAATCATAAACAGGAAGTGATGTGCAAACCACTAAAGATGAATACTAGAACACACTGTTCATCTTTAGCAGTTTGCACGTTCTTTGCCTTTTTCTTTTCCTACATGCCACACATGCACGCGACGCACAAGTGTGTCCGTGCATAAGCAATCACAGCCTTCTCACCGACTGTGGCTTAAACAGGAAACACTGATACGGTGTAGTACACTCCTTCCAAGCTCGCACAGACTGGGCAATATGCAGATTTAAAAGAACAACGCAGTAATGGCTGTAAACGCACACATTTAACAGCAATACAAACAAATTTGTGCTGTTAGTAAGTTCTGAGTTATTCTGTCGGTACGTCAGAGTCCACGTTCTATGTCTCAAACGCAGGGCTGCTTTGGTGGCGCTGATCGTCTCTTAGAAGCCTGAAATAAAAAGCTCAAAAACAAAACAAGCTAACAGGTAAAAACATCTACAACATAACAGATGCATTAAGTTTCTTCTTTGTTGTTCCTTGAGTTAAAAAAATCCTTGAATGGTGCTTTTATACAGCCCTTCAGTTCATCCTGTATCTGAAACACGTAATATTAGATTTTTATGTCTTTTCTTCTAGACTTCTCGGATCGGAGTTACCTGTCATAATAGTCGTTTTGGACGTTACAAACAAAAAACTAAATTAACCAGTGTAGGTGTATCAATTCAGAGAAATGAATCACTTCCCACTTAGCTCCATCTTCTGATGCCATGTGGAACTGTTACTTTCTAGTTAAGGCACGCTAGTCTGGTGTTGAAAGATCATCCAAAGACAGTCCCCTGGAAATACCTAAGAATAATTGAATTAAAGAAAACAGCAAGGTATGAACCAAACCATGGACTGATTACTTGCTACACCCCTTTTAAGTGTTTTGGCCTCAAACATTAATCACAGTACCACTAATACATATCCTAAAACCAGATTTCTCTTGAGATCAACATTAAGCAACCTCAGATACAAAACTCCCAATCTTACTAGTATAGCTAATATTTAAATGGACATAGAATATAATGTGGAATTACTGCTTACTTTGAAATCTGCATTTATACTTACCTTTTTTTTTGCCACTAAACTCGAACCTCAGTCTTTCGTAAACACTGGATTGAAAATACATTATTTATGGTAAAGCAGTAAAACGTAACCGGTCAAACAAAGTTAAGCATAAATAGTTTATAAAACAAAAACTAACGACCCTTAACATTTTTTTTTAATTCAAAGTGAGCTAGCTAATAAATTAACTAATATTTTGAATAAATAAGTTAATATATAACTGATTACTTTGAAGTATATATTGTCACTTGTGATTGTTTTACCTTTTGATGATCTTCAAATTGAGTCAGTGCTGGTGGTCAAAGGCTAACTGCAATATTTCAGCATCAATTGCAATATTGTCCAAAATTACTGTGTTTGAAATATGTGCAATACATTTTTAAAGCCATAATTCTCGTTGCCTTAGACTGAGATTAAGTTGCCCTGAAAATCATGCTAGCCCTGGCACAAGCGGCAACCTGATTTGGTATAAAGTGTGAGTTAATGATTACTCGGCTAAAGAAATGTAGTTCTTTACCTGCTCAAAGAGATGATTTCTTCATACTGAAGCAGCTCTGCCTTTGGGAAATATTTGCATAACCAAGCCGTCCCTCACTCCATGATTGCTCAACGGTCTGTTGGGAGAAAACACCAAGACTAAAGGCTTTACGTTAATTCTAGTCGACGTTCTTGATGATTACAGCTTTGGTTATGATCACACATGTTCTGGAAGATGTCTGTTTGTTTCTTTGTTTATGTTGTGTTGCTTTCTGTTAAATAACATAAATTATGTAGATCTACAGTGTACATGAAGAGCAACTTTAGTGTCTAATCATGTACAGATGAATCAGGATAAGCACAATCTATACCTAAACAAGATTTTATTATTATTATTATTATTATTATTATTATTATTATTATGTGCTGTGTGTTAACACATCAGATAATTACTCAGTTCTCAGAGGACAGTAAAGGACAGTTTATCCCTAAAATGTTGTAAGCTTAACTTAAAATGTCTGAAAAACTGTACACTAATGCTCGTCAAAGTAAGCACATCTTTGCTTCCATTTTAAACATAAGTGTGATGGACCCGCTTGAGTTGTACTTGAATAAATGACAATTAGCCTTCTCCATTTCATGAATGTATCAACCTAAAGACCAAATTCTCCACATGTGTCTTGCTGGATGTGTGTTTTGATTTGATTTTATTTGACGTGTTTTCTGTGCCTGTATGTTTTTGGATGTGATTTTTCTTCATGTCTTTGTGTGATCTGAAACTTTGCTTCCAAACTACGTAATTTGCCAACATTCACTGATATTATTATTAATAACAGTCCAGTAAAAGACCACAGTCATCTGTCGAAAAAAGTTGTAGCAATGAAAATGCTTAAGTCCCAGTTTTGTCCTGTGAGTATACTGCAATGTTATTCCTACCTAAAATTTCAGCTAGAAAGACTTAAGACATCTGACTCTGTGAGGATTATTAAAAATGATCAGGTAGTTTTAAAAAGATATTCTGTGTCTCTTTGTGCAATAAAATGTTGCTTTAACAATGCTAGATGCAATTTTAGCATTGCACTCATCAGTAGTTCCTTCTTGCTAGTTTTCCCAAAATTGCAGCTCCATTTCTTGGTTAGCCAAAGCTGCCATGCAGAACTGACTCAGCACAGGAAGTAAGGAAGTAAAATAATGCAACTAATAATAGTGATAAAATAATCCTGGAAGCAGAATTACAAAGTTGTGTTATTCCTTTATTTAAGATTTACTAAAGCAAGGTTTCTCTGTTCTGCATAAAAAAAGGTAAAATGTTATTAAATGTATGCACAATGGCAGGGCCTCGCTTTTATGTGAGATTTAAAACCTGCTAACAAGCAGATGGTTAATTTTAATTAAATGTTGTATCTTTAGGTACTTTGTTATTACCAATCTGTTCCAAAATCAGATCACAGGTTTCTATTTTTTTAATTTGAATCTCAAAACAACAACAAAAAATACCAAAGATGACAGTCTCACCGCCGTTAATTTGTATCAACGAGCTATGAGCCAAAAATGTATCTTACCATGGTGTGCACTGGGTCCTTAAAAAATATGTGGACAAATGAACAACAAAAGAAATGGTAGGCCTAAAAACCAACTACAGCAGTATCTGAAAGTCAACATAAATCAGTGATCAACAAGATAAATAATAATAGAATAATAGGTAGATAACATACGGCAGTGGAGGCATTTTTTAAGCCAGTTAGAAGGTGATTTACATCAATCACCAAAACAAAGTCACTGCTTTGTGTTTATAAAATGTTCACCTTTTATTGCCACAACCTTTCTTCATAGAAGGCTTTGGGCCATATTTTCATTTAGTAGCTTAATTCAGTGCCTCTGTGTTTAATCTGTATATGTTTTTCTGTTCTTTATAAGTTCAAACTGCTTTTGCTTTTTTGTTTTTCCCATATACAACGTGTTGCTGCATGTGTTTTATGGCTGGAGGAGAGATTAGAGGCTTTCTGATTAGATGTGGTGATACACGTGGCACAATAAAATGAAAACAGAAGAATATTACTCCTTTTAAATTATATTGTGTTTTTATTTATTACTAGTATGTATGTTGGTATGTGGATGAGTGTGCCGGTGAGTCACTGTTTTATGTTTGTGTTATGAAGAGAACATGTCCTTTCTAGCAAACAGACACATAAACTAAAGAGGAAAAAAGTAACTGAATATGAATATGAGCTGAATATAGTGTTTTTTGTATCTCTGGCTTCATAATTTGATAGAAAAATTAAACCCTGATTAAAAAACATAGAGACCCACTTTTTTATCTTCATAACTAAGATGTTAATTAAATGGTGTTTGAAATGATTTATTTGGATAATACTAAGGATTTGAAGTCACATGACAATTATTTTGCTATTTTGAACAGGTCATAGGGTTAAGTGAGTAGGACCTTAGTCACACAGGACTGGAGCTCTGGTAACCACCTGTCACCAGGGAAAAATACAACTGGTTGGTTAAAGCCTTACAATTCCTTGGTTAGTTAATGGATTGCTGCAGTCACTCCAATTTGATGGAAAACACCAACTTGTCTGCAAACACCATTTGTTCTCAGCTGCTGCACTGAGGCGTTTCTTTTATTTTGAAGGCTAATATTCTCCGTTTCTGGTTTGCGTTGCACTTTTAAAGTTTTACTACTCCTCAGTGGTCAGCTGGCACGTTCCTGCAGAAGTCAGCTTCTTCCATCCAAACTATGGACAACTGTGGCAATCTGCTAGCAGTCAAAGCAAGGAGAGGTTTTTGGTGTAACGCCCTCTTCATGAATGCAAACTTCAGGTGGTTCTGATCACGTTCAGTATGGTGGATAACTCTGTGCACATGTGACATCACAGCAGAAACCTCATTAAGACAAATATTATTGAGGCTCTTAAAAAAGAATAGAAATACATTTGTATTTAGTGCTTTTTATTGTTCGGTTTAACCCAGCAGCTTTTGAAATGTCTCACTGAAAATGTGCTGATGGTTTGCTAGAAGACAAATGTTTGCTGTTATGTGTACTGTGTAGTAAATGTTTATTGCATGTGTTTATAGTGTAAATATACTGTCGATGTTACTATGTTGGAAATGTGTTCAACACATTTTAAAAGCCATAATTTTTTTGCTAGTTGCCTTAAATTCACAAATAAAAAGCTTCTTCCTTCCTGTCATCGCCAATGATGCAGTAAAGACTGAAAATACACATCAACCAAAACATTTACATCTTTTTTGGGAACAGTAATAAATTTGTATTTTTAGTTGTACATTTTTATTCTACTACCATAATTTGGTAACTATCTTCTGAAAAACTTCTCTGAGTTCTCTCATGAATATGAATGGTTCTGGAGATCCTTACTGTCCTCGGTTTGACTTGATTGCAAAATGTAGAGTCATTGTACATTAAAGTAAAACCAAAGACCAACAGACAGCTGGTGAATGTAACATCCACCTGACAAAAAGGATTCTAAGGTGAACATTAAAGTGAGTGAATATTAAACTCACAGCAGAAGTTACCGTGACACAAAAACAGTTTGAGCCTCTCTCTGTGGTTTTCTCCATAATAATAAACATGATCCTCCATTTGGATCATATCATGGTTTTATATCAGAGACTCCATAATGGTTAATGTGATGCTGACCCATGAACCTTTCACGGAGTCAGAGTTTCTGTTTCACTCATGTTGAACTTGTGTTGGTGTGGACTGTGACTATGGGCCCTTTAAAGAAACAGTTCACATTTCAACAGTAACACAACATTACTAACAGAAGTTGGAGTCACATTACAAATCCTGTTTAGATGACATAAAGACAAAACTTCTCTTCATGGCGACATGTTTCATTATGTAAAGGCACTTCTTCAGTTTGAGGTATGTCACGACAGCAAATTCAAAAGTGTTAAATGTTTTGGTGTTAATAGTCTTCTTGCAAAAGTAGAGTTAATTTTACTCTAAGCACAGTCACATTCTTTTAATGTAACTCTGAGGTGTAAAATGATAGTAGT
Organism: Copadichromis virginalis; assembly: GCF_057382275.1. Classification (NCBI taxonomy): domain Eukaryota; kingdom Metazoa; phylum Chordata; class Actinopteri; order Cichliformes; family Cichlidae; genus Copadichromis; species Copadichromis virginalis. The sequence goes on along the minus strand of NC_140620.1, from coordinate 21,545,464 downwards.
TAAAATCGAGTGTTAAAAATGAGTGTTTCTCTGTCAAATCTGGAGGTGTTACAATGGAAACATTAACTCTTGACCTCTTAACTCTGAACTCCTAGAGGGGCTATGACACCAATAGAGTAAATTCACAGACTCCGCCCCCAGCACGGCTCCAATCGAAGCTGAAGTGAAGCCGTTTCAGAACATTTTGCTCTACGTATTTGAGTTGTTTGCCATGCTTGGTAAGTCATTTTTTCAAAGATTGTTTCAATTATTATTATGAGCTTTTACTTCTGTGGCTCTTTGGAGTTGAGACAAAGCTGTGTGAAAGGCATTAGCCATGTTGCTCGGTGATAGCATAATATTCTGTTTTAGCTAGCTGAAAGGTATTGTTTGCGGGCAAATACCACAGCCTTGAAAAAAGCTTGCATGTGAATTTTCAGTCAAACTTTTGGTCAAATACACCTAAAACAATGTCTAGAATGTGAAATGTTGGTATAATGGTGCTACTTGAAGCCTGAAAACGATCGCCCATAAAAAAAACAAAACAAACCGAGCAAACAGCAGTAGCAGACATCCTGACTGGGTTCAGCGTTAGCATAGATCCCTCCAGAGTTTTGTGCACATGGTTTAGGTAAAAATTTAAAAGGTTGAGGTTTTACATTTAGTTCAGTATTACCTGTTGCCTGTGTCTTTGTCTTTTGGGAAAATACTTTACACAAAGAGGATTCCTTTTTTTTTACTGTGCTGCAATTGTTTACTGGATTATTTGTGCCATTAATTAGTGTCAACTAATTTTTATTCAATCTCCGCACAGGATATGCTTGTGAAGATGGAATATGGGGGAGAGCAGAAGTGCGTTGAAGTTCCACAAAGGGATGAATGAAGGACATGCATATTGTATTGAAGAAATAAGTGATGAGATGCTGTTATTTGCATTTACCATGTCAGACCTTTTGATAAACAAAATTCTAATGAAAGTGAGAACATGTACACTGTTACATCTTTCAGAATATGTTTTGAAATTGTGGTGCACAGTTCAGAATAAATGTTTTTCAAAAACCATTGCATCTTTTTAGTAAATGTTTATTTCCAAAAGAAATTTCTAGAAGGTCAGAACAGTAAAATTCCCGCTTTTTAGAATGAATTAGAAGATAACTCTTACGTAGTTAAACTAAAATACTCTTTGAGAGTTAATATATAAACTCTTAACACCAAGTGTTAAATTATCAACTCCAGACAGATTTGGTGTTTAACACTAAATCAGAGTTAACGTACCAACTCTCCAAAAAGAGTTAAATTAACACTCTCTGGTGTGGACCCATATAGACACTTTATAGTGTTGAAATCAAATCCGACAGTGTTAATTTGGACATGCTGGATTTGCTGTGTAGTCACGTGTAAGAGCAACAGTTTAAATGTCATTGGAGAAAGATCCAAGAGAAGACAACAACTGAGTGTACTTATGGTCAGGTCCAGTTATCAAAGCTTCTTAAGGTGGACAGTCTTGTTTGGCTGACAGGATTCATTGGTGCATGTGAGTAATGTTAAGACCACTTTCAGGCAGATGAAGCCATCCAATTGCTGGAGTCCATGTGACCATGCCAAGACAGCATCCCAACGCTCTGTGCCACAGTTTAGCTCCCATTGGAGGACTGAACAAATCCCACTGCTCATAAATTTTTAACCAGATCTCTTAGTCCTCTCATGAAATTACTCTCAGAGCTGATAGACAAAATATTTAGTGCAGTTTTGCATTGTCAAAGAAGTAAAGAACATACGTATGTTTCAGCCTTCCTCTCTGAAAACAGGCAATAGTGCAAATAACAGTTTAGCTGTAACTGAAACTTGACGCTCTGATCTGTTTCCTTCATTGTTTTCCTATTTGCTCCAAAAGACTAAAATAAATAAAGAAATAAAGGATGTGGGTTTAAAAAACTAATAAAACAATTGGTCTTTGGCTTTTTTGCTTCATCTCTTCCCCTCATAAACTGTTTGTTCTAAGTTTGTTGCTATCAGCTGTAGGGATGGGTATCGAAAACCGGTTCTTGTTGAGAACCGGTTCCCACTGTTTCAATTCCTTGGAATTGTTTGACATTTTTGCAAACGATTCCCTTATCGATTCCAGTCGCCCCGAATGACGTCACCACGTTGCGGAGCGTCATTTACCTGGCAAGAAACACGGCGCGTAAGCGGCTCAAATGCTCAAAAGTTTACGAGAACGGATGACAACAGGGCAACTTGCAATACTTGCAAAGTAGATACTTCATTTAAGGGAGGAAACACTACAAATATGCAAAAGCATTTGCTCACAAAACACGCGATGACCTTAAATGAATGTCATGTTTTTAATTCCGCTCCGGACTCGTGAATCTCAACCCAGCAGCAGCGGTAACGTTTGCACGTCCTCTCCCGTTAATGCGGCAGGTAAATAATCAACTAACACTGCATATTATGTTAGCGCGATCTGCCTTATTACAAAACCTGCCATTACTGTGCATTTAGGTGATCATGATGAGACAGACAGACAGAGTCTGGCTCAGATGCTGGCAGCTCTCGCTGCAGTCTACCGGTAGCGTCTCCTTTCAGGCCAGGATAGACAAATGTCACCGAGCAGTGACTAAGTTTGTGGTAAAAGGCTTGAACCAGTGTTGCCAACTCCTCAGTAAGGAAAATCGCTATTGGTTGTCCTAGAAGTCGCTAGAAGTCGCTAAATGACGTCATCGCCTAATTTGCATAATTGGTCATGCTAATCTAATTGTAACCTATGTTGTTGGAGAGAGAAATAACATCGTGGAAGAGACAAAGTGAGTAAAAAACGTCCTAAATGCATTTAGAGTTTATTTAGAACTACAAATTAAATTTCTTTTAGCAATTATTGTTTTTTTTAATGTCACAATTCCAACCCTGCTCCTTTACCCGGGCTTGGACCGGCAAAAGTGACCTGAAATAGGCGCTCTGGTGGAGTTACTTTGTGTGTGTGTTTATAAGTAGTTTTAAACCTTGTGATCCACAAAACAGCATAAGAGTAAAAGAGTAAAAGAAGAACTGACTGCGTTACAGCACCCACTGCTTGTTGAGAGTAAAAGCAATACGTGCTTTCACGTCTTTTTTTAGCGACTTTTTTTCTAAAAAAAGTCGCTAAGGGGTCTGAAAACTCGCTAAATATAGCGACAAAGTCGCTAAGTTGGCAACACTGGCTTGAACCCATTTGCCACAGCAGATGCCCCCAATTTTAGGTAAGTGAATGTGTTTAATTGTAGGCAGGGACATTACTGGATATTCTTGTGTAATTGCTACAGAATAATTTATGTTAAACTTTGTTATTGCTACAGAAGAATATTTATTTTATTATTTTACATTTACAATTTTTTTTCCTGGGGACCCTGTGACACCCCATTGAAGAGCCGTAGGCTGGATCTCTTAAGATCTCACTGTTGGGTTTGTAAGGCCATGTTACTCCTCAATTTCTATCTTGTTCAAAGAGAAGATATAAAACAAAGTTCTAAGCTAATCGAACTTAGTGTTCTCCTTTTTTAAAAAGAATCGATAAAGAATCGAATCGTTAAACAGAATTGAAAATGGAATCGGAATCGTGAAAATCTTATCAATACCCATCCCTAATCAGCTGTTTCCAGGTCCAAATTCTCCTTCTTCTCTAAAAGCCTCATTTATAAAAGTAGTGACTGACTCAATTTAGTTTTTAGGCTTTTCCATTAGATCAGATCCTTTTTCAGTACCTACTCTGCTGGGGTTCCAAGAAAGCTGAGGCCATCCTAAAATGTGATGCCAACAGACTGTCATCTATAACTAAACATCTAATGTTACCCAGCTGCAGTTGAGTGGTGGAAATGCTCTGAAATTCATAGTTCAGAGGCAGAATCTTTGATTTTCTCCAGTTAATGGAGTAGTCTGATATGGATGACACATAGCAGAAAACGGCTTCCAGCTCTTGATTGGCCCATTTTGCTAGGCCGTTAGTCTGTGGGTGAAAACCAGAGGAAGTAAGTGACTTGGCAGTCTCTAGTGCAGAAGGAAGCTTAGGTGAAGCCACAAAGTGGAACACCTTAGCAGAGATGGGCAGTAATGCTACTGTAATCTGATTACTTTTTTCAAGTAACTTGACCAACACTGCACCTTAGTGAAACAGTCAATTAAAGTGAGGATGTGGGTGTTACCAGAAGAGGGCGGCAGGCCCGTGACGAAGTCCAACACGATATGTGACCAGGGCTGCTTAGGAGTAGGAAGTGGTCAGAGCATGTCAGTAGGAGGAGTGTTTGACACCTTTTCTATGTCCCAATTCAGGGACAAAATAAACTTACAAAACGGGAATGGAGTTGTATGAACTTCAAATATCTGCTTGATTTATCAAGACATCACATATTTGCAAAAGTGCTCCAAAGTTTTCAGAAACGTCTGTTACCCAGCAGCTCGATAGCTGACCAGGAGATCAAGGCTCAGTAGAGCCGGCGAGAACAGCGAACTCCCGGCACATCGTTTTCAGACCCCGTGCGGTCTTTCACTACTCAGGTTAAACATGATATATAAGTCACTTAGATGACTTAAAATGGTTATTGTTTGGCTTTTTCAGTGTTTTATTTGCTCCTGAGTAAATTGGTTTGGCTGAGATTAAAGTTATAGTTTTCACACAGCTGAAAATATTTCAAACAGAAATCTGATTAAACAGAAGTGTGAGATGACCGAGACTTTACTCCAGTGTCCTGTTATATATTTTAGCGAGCGAGGAGCAGAAGGCTGAGTTTATTATAACTACACCGAGACAGCTGGTGACACAAATCTTTTGGCCCAGTTCACAAGCCTCACACTTCCGACCGTCTCAGTCGTCAGAGGACCCGGCCCACGCAGACCGCGAAGACTGGGTCCTCTGAAAGATGCAGCCTGTGAACTTACAAAGTCTGGACTAGTGAGAACAAGAGTACAGACTCGGGTACTTGAGAATTGAGAAGCATCTTTAATCTCTGGGAATCATACAAAAACATCTAATATTGAAGTTCTTGTACAACTTTTTTTTAGAAAGTTTAAACTATCTGACAATAAGCATCTTTAAACTAAAGAAATTACCATGTCAAGGACTGTATCATGAAATCACTCAGTTTCAACATGCAGTACAGACCACTAAGGACACAGCATTAGTATGTAGTAATAATATTATTGGCTAATTGGACAAGATCTACCTGTGACGACCCACTGCACCCTGCCTTCCTCTTGGCTCATGTGTGTCTTGTTTGCAGGCATTGGAGAGGCGGAGTTCCCGTTTACAATCAGTGACACTGGCAACACCTGGGCCAGTGTGCCAGGACTCTATATAAAAAGCCTTTAGGGCATAGTTTTGGTTGGCTCTGAGACACCAGGTTGGACTTTGGCTGTGTTCGGTTTTGTTTTTGCTTTTGACACTATTACATGCATCATCTTCACTCATCCATTCCTTCACACACCACTGTTTGTTTTTGACAGTAGGTGTTTTTCTGTTTTATTTGTTTAAAAGAATAAAGCAGCTTGGAATACATTCCTAACCATGTCTGTTTTTTTGTTTGTTTGTTTTTGTTTTGTTTTGTTTTTTGTCATGACCGTATGGCCTGGTTCGTGACACTGCCTTTGTCTAATTGATGAGGAATAATAAATATCCATAAGAGAAAAAGCTGGTATTTCAAAATAAACTGCTTATTTCCTTCCATTTTAGAAACTGCAATGTTTAAAGGTTTAACTGCAACATCTCTTGAAAAACAAGGCAACCAAAAAACCCCAAAGCCCTTTGACTGCATTTATGTGTCAAAAATTAAGAAGAAATGTCTGTGTGCTTTAAGGGACACTACCCTTTCAAACAATATATGCCAAGCAAGTAATCTAAATATAGCATAAAGATATATGTGATATGATAACTGGCCAACATGTGATGCCAGTTATGCCTGTAACAGGTTTATACTGGGAAACCTCCAGACGGTGCTGCAGAAAGACTGTATAGACAATATAAATGATTTCAAAACAAATGTTCTTGGTAAATTTGACCCTTTTATTTGATTATTTTTTAGAGTCAAAATAATCCAGAAATGATCTTTTTTAGAGTATTATTAGAGTTATTAATCAGTAATGAGGCATAAAGGTCATAATTAACAAACAGTGGTTTTAAAAACGTGTAATATTCACAAGAACTTAAGTTGATCAAAACTCTGACACAGGAAATTTGTTAGAAAACAACAAAATAGATCTATTATTATACTTTATATAATACGTGTTCATGGGACTGCCGTTTGTGACTGGGAAAACAAAATTGTGTAACATTAAATGAACACACCATTATGGTTTAAGCCACACACTGTAACAGATGTGGAAGAAATTTACATCAGCCTTGGAGACAACTTGAAACAACAGGTCATCAGCGTTTTTATCAAGTGTCAGTGAGGATGTGTGACTTAGATAGATTTTGAACCCCAGTAACATATCCAGAGTTTACCGTTAAGTAGTCAGTGGGAGCCAAGCTGAAGCCTCAGTCGGCCTTTCTGTTAAAGCACGCTGTGTTTCTGAAATGCTCTTTTATTGATTCATCATTGAATATTAACTTGTTTGTACTTTCATCTGTTAGTTTGTCATCCTCTTCTGCAGGATTTCCCGTCAGGTCAAGCCTTTTTCACCTTTTCAACAAATACAGTTTGACTTTGCAAAGCAGAAAAATGACACGTGACACAAAAAGTGTAAAACTGTTGACTTTAAAGAAAAAAATTTCCTACAATGTTAAGGTTAAATGATGACTATAGAATGAAAACTGTGGGCAGATCACCAGCTGTGGAGGAATAGTTGCTCCACAATGTTGTTGTGGATCAACAAGTGAGGCTCTCCACTCTAGATCAAAACGTATATTTATTCATGTATTTATGTATGTATGTAAGTATTTATTTATTTATTGATATCAGTCATTCAATAGTACTAAAATGTATGCAAAGTGTATGGCAGCATGTATCTCACCGCCAAGCCAATCATTTCAAAATTTGAACAGTGTGGGACGAGTGCACTAGTTACATGGCATATTTCATTATATCTAAACTTAGCACAAAAGATAAAAACAATTATTAGCATAGCTTTTAGAATTTAATTTTGCTTCATTTAAATGATCCTAGAACGTCTTGCTGCTTACAGGACTTTATAGGCAATCCTCCTGTGCTTGTTTTTAAAGCTGCCATTCAAATGCATGGACAGAAATGGGCATGAAAAAATTCACATACATATAGAAGCACACTTTTTTCAGATTTTTTAAAAATCTCAAAATTTAAACATTTTGCTTCATTATATTTCTGCTACACATCCTTTAAAAACCAGCTTCATTAACAGCTCCTCTCACAGCAACCCAAATTCAGAGTGTTGTTAATCTATCTTAAACTATGATACAGTAAGCCAAGAAAAACATGCGTTTAATTATACTGTTGTAATAATTTGGCACAGTCATGGTAAACGGTCTGCCAAGCA